>NC_063209.1:17584945-17587445 GCF_017589495.1 Alosa alosa | reverse complement strand
CACCCTCTCCTGGCAGCTCTTCCAGAGCCTGCAACTCATCGAACTGTAAGTGACAGAACAGCCACACCAACAACAACAGTAGCACTAACAGACAACATCACATCAGCATCATCAACAGCAGTATCACAGCCACACCAACAACACCAACAGCACAAATAACACCACTATCACCACCAACAACAACATCACAAGCAGCACTAACATCAACAGTTAAAATAACAACTCCACCTGCACCACTATCACCAACAGCACAAATAACAGCACTATTGCACCACTATCACCAACAACAACAACAACATCCCCAACAACACCAACAATAAGAGCACAAATAACAACTCCACCTGCACCACTATCACCAACAGTACAAATAACAGCACCACCTGGGGGGTATTCCATCAACCTCGCTAATGAAGGTGGCGCTTAACAGAAATAGCCTGGCTTGAACTAGCGTAGACCTTCACTTGGGGCTGAAGCCGTTCCATTAACTCAAGTTAGCGACATCTTGGCCTCGTTTATTCAAGCGAGGTTTAGTTCAGCTACATCTCTGCTTGTGCACGAGGTAGAAAAGTAGACCAAAACAGTAGATTGACGAAAAGACGATATATGTCGTAAAATTAAGACAATACTAGATGATTTCTGTTTGATAGGCAAGCCATCTACAGGTTTTCATCGAAAGTCATCAAATTTAACATTGAGAGAAAAAATGGGTTGCCTACAGAAATTGGAGAATAATTAAAGCATAGCCTACATTTAAAACAACAATGCTAATGGTTTGAAATCAATTGTAGTTTGATTGGCTTCACTCTTGAACACATAGACTAGCCAACAGTCTATGCTTGAACAAAACGAGTGAATGAATAAATAGTATAAACTCAAAAAAAACTTTGCCATATATTCAAAACTATCTATAGCCTACATTCTTATATTAAAATAGTTCACTATTTGAATTATTGTCCAAATTATTGTCTAGGTGGTCATAAAATAAATAAGTATCAACATAATAGCCTATTGTCTCCCATAAGTCCCAAAGTGTTTGAAATAAAATTATCTTGAAATGCAATGGCTTTCAATTCAATTTATGCCTAGTTTTGATCTGTGTGCAAATACAGTTGATTTGATTATCCATGAACAATCGTCGGCACATGAAGTAGTTTAATTATTAGCTGCCTAGGGCTACAGAATAATTATCCTTTGGCTTGCATCAGATATAATATAGCCCACTGGCAATTTGTCTCTGAACAGCCAAATGCATGACCCTTTTATCAGCAGTGGACATATGTCTTCATCAAAGATTATCACTAAAAATGCCATTATCAAGGTGATAAACAATGTAGCCTTACTTTGTATGGGAAGCCGAACCTGGCGAACACGAAGAATGTAATTCCTTTCCTATACCGCCTCGCTGCACGCTACACCACCACCGAACATTAGAGAGACACAGAGTAGCACGATTCCTAGAACCACACGCATGTGAAGTTAAAACATGTTTAATCGTGATAATCTTCATACATTCTTTGAGGTAGTGAATGTGTAAATCCATGCTTGGTGCACTGTCGGATTCTTACTGTCGGATGTTCTATTTTTGAAGTTGTAGGCTATAGGTGATGAAACCACAGGTTGACGAACCATCTTTTGCACTCGTTTTTTTCCACTGATTGTTTTTTTTGCAAACAGCAGCTAATTTAGTTTGAAATTTAACCTGCTACGTAGCAGGTTAGTTCTGTGGCATAGATTCCCATGGTTACCAAGCTGGGATTCACGTTAACCTCATTAATGGAACGGAATTCTCACTAAAATTAGTGAGACTTATCGAAATAAGCCAGGTTTGGCCTTTAGCGAGGTTGATGGAATACCCCCCAGGACCACTATCACCAACATATTATATTATTATATAATATGGTTGTAATTATGTTTGTGGATATAATTATATTATTATTATTATTATTATTATTATTATTATTATTATTATTATTATTATTATATTATTACCAATATTATTATTATTATATCTGCCAACATAATTACATTCACTTTAAAACATATGCCTACACTTGCAAACACTGACACACACCACCTGTGGGGTATACTACGAAGCACGTTAGAGATATCTAGGCTATGTAGACATATCGAGGCTTGACAAAGCCGCCAATCGTAATAACGTGGAGACGCAAAGACCCGCTTCTATTTAAAAAAAACAATTACTTCCCGCATTCATGAGCCAGAGTAGCTTAATCTACACTGCGGTCATTTTTTTGTGCTCCAACCTTTAACATCAAATAAATCAATTGTCATCAGTTGTTGTATGGTACATGCACGCCCATAGTGGGATATTTGTACCACGCTGGCAGCACTATTAAAGCGCTAGATCCAAATGTTAGTAGAGGCGGGTTCCACCTGTAAGATATATGGACAGAATCCTACCGGAGATAAACTGTTTTTAAGACAATTGATTGGTCAGTGGGGGGTAGATTACGATTTGAGCTATAACTTAGCACAAACC
>NC_063209.1:17567445-17572445 GCF_017589495.1 Alosa alosa | reverse complement strand
GTCAATATTTCAAATCCCCTCATCTTCTTTCTTTTCTGTCGTCCATCTTTTCTTGCCTCCCTTCTTCCTCCCTTTCTTCTTTTCCTTCTCTCCTCCATCTGCCTCTCTTTCTATTTTCATTTCTCTCCTTCTCTGCAGCTGTCTCATCACTCTATCACTATCTGTCTCATTCTTTTTAGTTTTGAACACATTTGTTTCCCCCCTCCCCTCCTCTCCTCTCCTCTCCTGTTTCCTTTACTTTCGTTCAGTCTTCTGTCTGTGTGTGTGTGTGTGTGTGTGTGTGTGTGTGTGTGTGTGTGTGTGTGTGTGTGCGTGTGTGTGTTTCTTTTTCTCCATCAATATTCTGCCTCTCCCCTCCTCCTCTCCACTCTGTGTGTCTGTCCATCTCTGAAGTGCTGTGCTGTTCTACAGATTGGTCTGGCCGTGAGTGACCGCAGGACACACTAAATGACAGGTCTCAACAGACGCTACAACAGTGTGTGTGTGTGTGTGTGTGTGTGTCTGTGTATCTGTGGTTGTGTGTCTGAGTGTGTGTGTGTGTGTGTGTGTGTGTGTGTGTGTGTTTGTTGTTGGACTGCTGATTTTAGATGTGTCTCATTTGTGGAGTCCTGCAGGCTTCCCAATCCTCTGTTATCACTACCTCCATTCCCACACACTCAGTTGACTGCTGAAGGCCACAAACACACACCCTCCCCCGCAACAAACACACACACACACACACACACACACACACACACACACGCACACGCACACGCACACACACACACACACACACACATACACATAAAAATCTGTCACTCATACATAGCTTTCGTGTGGACCTCTCCCTCTCTATCTCTCTTTCTCTCACACATACTCTCTCTCTCTTTCTCTCTCTCTCCCTCTATATCTCTCTCTCACACACACACACACACACACACACACACACACACACACACACACACACACACACACACACACACACATATGTAATATACATGCTGTATGTACACTAAGGTTTTACTTTATATTCAACCAGTGCCACTTCGCATCTGCAGATGTCTTCTTAAATGCCCACCCATCTTTAAAGCCAACACATAGCCATTTGTGTGTGTGTGTGTGTGTGTGTGTGTGTGTGAGTTTGAGTGTGAGTGAGTGAGTGATATTGGGGAACAGCCTCTCCAATCAGCCTTCAGGCTGTGTGTGTGTTTTATGGTGTGGTAGGAAGAGAAGAACATTTCTCGGTAGGCTGCCGAATCATGTTATTTTTCACACCATTCAGAGTAGCGCCAGCCCTTTGTAAACATAGCATCAGAACCATCACATTAAACTCCAATAATGCACCACATTTGAGCACATTGGGACACATTTAAAATGAAGTACTCTCTAGGAAAGCCCGAAGCACACTACTCAAGACGATACAGCACCCCTTACTGGCATAGACAAGGTGCTTTTGGAGGTATCCGTTCTAAATGTTATCTGGTATCACTTTCCATCAACAAACTAACCTAACCTTAGAAGGGGACAAAGGCTTAAAATGAAGCAATTATGTTTGTGCGTTTGTTTGTTTGGGTTTTTATCCTGTTGAGGTGGGATAAGGTGAGATTGCTGTCATGACCAGGACTATGGCCCCAAATTAAGAGGGAAAAACATTGCCACCCATCAGCTTAGTAAATGAATGGGCTCTCATTTAAGTGGTGGGCAGAGTGAAATTCTAGTCTTACCTAAACTGATTTAATAACTTAAGAATTTAATTTAAGAATTTTTTTTTTTCTAATTTGATTCTATGAGCAAGATTCTATACACAAACTGCCACATGATAGTTTTAGTTCATGGACTATACCGTTTTGCTCATTGACTGATTGCACTTTGCCTGTTATTTTAAATTTGGGCCCAATGTGTTAGAGTTTTACTCTCCGTTCACACAGTAAAAATGAATGACACTCATACAGACTACACCAGGCATGTAACGTATAGTACAGTACGTAAAGTAGTGGTGTTAGCTTCCATTCTATAATCATTCAAAAACATTAGACCAGTCTTCAAAAAAAAAAAATATATTTTTACACTCTGCAAACGGACCCGGTGTCAGACCTGGCTGTTAACATAAAGGATGTGTGGAGAGCTGGTTCCTGTGGTTCCTGTTGATGGGGCTCCCGTCCCTGTTTGACTGTGATGGTTCCTGATGGTTCCTGATGGCCTACTCCCACATTCATTCTGTCTCTGACGGCTGTCGCTTACACGTCCGTCACTGTATGAGAAGCCGATGTGTGAACATGACTCTCTGGGTGGCATGCGGGGAAGACGTTTTGGGTTGAGGATTGTGAACCTTCTAACTGATTGATTTATGTCTAAATCAAACTGACACTTTGGTTGACGTACCAGCGTCTGGTAAATCAAAGTGACAAATCTGGCAAGACTGATATAGTTATTATATATATAGTAGTATAGTTATTATAATAGTAGTATAGTATATATAGTTATTATAACTTATAGTAGTTATAGTTTCCAGGATGTTTTCGAGAGAGCTTTTTTTCCCTAGTTGTGTTTGGATGGGATGTTATTTTGCTATTTTACTGTAACATGGCTTAGTACTCTCAATGAAAAAGCTGCTTCTTAGCTCTTATAGACAGATACACAGTAAAGCGTACGCAAGCTATGTTGATATTGATACACTGATTCCACTTTTAAACCACATGTAGATTTTTGACCCCAGAGGACTGAGAATTCCATCTCTTTCCCAGATTGCTATTCCCATGAGTGGCATGTACGATAAGAGCCCTCATGTTGTGGCCCACATGGCTTAAGGGTCGCCCTTGTCAGAGTGACACGTGTGAGCTCTTGCCCACACAAAGATACCCCACAGCGCTGTCTTTGATCCCTGATAGGCTAGTCATGTCGACTTTTGGCCCTAAAGGGGAATTTTCTGACTTCTCTCTGAAATAGTGTCGATGAACTCATAAAGTGACAGATGACAGCTCATTCCTTGCGCTCTTGATAACATATTACTAACGTTACTATAGTAACAGTGTCCGTGTGCGGTGCGCTTCGCTACCCTGTCATGCACATTATCTGTGCTGAAAACAAACTGTACTGCCTGTTAAAAGCACTTTTCTCTGTCTGGTGAAAACCTAGTGGTAAACGTGGTCGGACTACAGAGTTAGGCTGTCAGGGATGCATTTGGTATCTCATGTAGGGTTTTCACATTTGTCATGAGGCTTGTGTACCTTCCTAAGGTCTTCTCAAGCAGCTTTGTTCTACTTTGGTTTTTGTAGGAGGGAGATTTCCACAGAGATCTGAACGCTTGTGTGTGTGTGTGTGTGTGTGTGTGTGTGTGTGTGTGTGTGTGTGTGTGTGTGTGTGTGTGTGTGTGTGTGTGTGTGTGTGTGTGTGTGTGTGTCTGTGTGTTGAATATTAAAGCGGTGATTTAGCTGTTAAAGGCTTCAATCCACCTGCAAAGAGGGTTGGTAATTTTAGTGTGTGTGTGTGTGTGTGTGTTTGTGTGTGCCTTGTATATACACATGTACTGTATACTGTATGAGCATGTGTCAACAGGATGTCAGAGATAATTGGTGTATTCATGAAGCTAAAGAAAAAATAACAACCAATTTGGCATTTAGCACTGCACTGCACTGTCATCTCTTGTTTCTGCCAAAAGATGCAAAATTGGTGCTCTAAATAGCGATTCTGTTGTCTTTGAAAGGTACTCTTACTGAAGCATTTAACTGCAATTTGGATTAAAGCAACACCAAAGAACTTTCCCTCTTTCGCACGCACGCTATTTGCTTATCCAGCACCTGCTTTGTAAATAACGATGTCCACAGACAAGGTAGAATATGTTGCACGATTTATGAAAGTACGATGTGTTGCAACATCAGATGCAAGTCAAATTTGTAGTTTCTTATGTCTCATTCCATTGAACTACAGATCCGCTACCCGATCTTGCAAACTTACATAGTGCGGTTACAGCCGATAGAGGGCTGCGAAGCGAATGCAGAAGTGCCGTTCACCCTGTTACAAGTTGATGAACGACTGAAACGATTTTGGAAACATTATTTTAAGGTACAAAAAACTCTTTGGTGTTGCTTTAACACCTGTTTTTACAAGGCGGAAATATTTAGCCGCAGAATACACATGCGCTTTCACGGGCAGTTTTTGCACAATATCGCGGAATACTTAATTAGCCGCTTTTTACGCTTCCCCTCCCATCTCTTTACGCTAAACTCCCACTTTCCCCTTGACCCTCCCATGAATGTATATGCATGACACGGAAAAGCGCAATTTGCAATTTTCCGCTCCCGCGACAGGCAGTCTGCGCTTTTACCTCAGTGTGGCCTGTTTGTACATACCTCGCCATGATTTTATGCGCACGTTGCAAAACAAATACGCCAGAAGTGGGCGCAAAAGCGTTTGTATATCTGGCCCAGAGAATCGTAAAGAGAGTGCTGTAATGACTCAATGGAGAGTGCCATTTAAGTGTCTAACTGCACTTTGTAGGAAAGTACGCCGCAAGGCCAGTGCAATGTAGGAAGCGTAATCAAAAGCAAAATGAAGATAATATTGACAGATATATGATCAGCTGTTTCAGAAGCTGCTTCATGCAGTTTAAGATATGTAATTTAGAAAATGACTTTTGAAATGACTATTATTATCGAAAGGCACTTTAGATAAAAGCATCTGCGTCTTAAATGATCTCAAACTTGTAGCCCCAAGTGGACAAATTCCAGTTGCTACGTGTACATAATTCTCTCCTGTGTGTCTGCCCATAATATCCACATGAATAATATACATCTTCTCTCCTTAACACTCGTCTCTCTTTTCAGTTCAGTATTACCTCCACTAAGGAGATATGTTGTCAGTGTGGTTTGTTTGTATGTTTGTCTGTCAGTGTGCAGGATTACACAAAAAATAATAAGAAGAAGAATACAAAAAATACCTCAGCCTGATTTCATGAAACGTGGTGGAGAGTATGAGTGGTTCTGACTCATGGGAGGGCTATTTTGTATTTGCAAATTTACAAA
>NC_063209.1:17547445-17562445 GCF_017589495.1 Alosa alosa | reverse complement strand
TCTCAAATTATCTAAGTCCCCCCCCTCCCCCACACCCACACACACACACACACACACACACACACACACACACACACACACGACACACACACACACACACACACACACACACACACACACACACACACACACACACACACACACACACACACACACACACACACACACACACACACACACACACACACACACACACTAAAAATGTCTTATTTCTTCCTACATTGTATGTCATGCAGAACTAAGATGAATAAGCAAAATAGGTTAACATTTAAAATATGCCACATGTTCCAGATATGTGCAGTACCATCTTCTCATGTCATTTATATACACATTCATACACTGCATACAATATGCATACATTCATACACTGCATACAATATGCATACATTCATACACTGCATAACATATGCATACATTCATACACTGCATAACATATGCATACATTCATACACTGCATAACATATGCATACATTCATACACTGCATACAATATGCATACATTCATACACTGCATAACATATGCATACATTCATACACTGCATAACATATGCATACATTCATACACTGCATAACATATGCATACATTCATACACTGCATAACATATGCATACATTCATACACTGCATACAATATGCATACATTCATACACTGCATACAATATGCATACATTCTTAGTTTATATGAAAGGTTACGTAATCTGTGCTGCTCTATAAAAGGCCCATGTAATATGTTATGCAGTCTTATTTCATTTTAAGGGTTATGCAATGTTGTGCATTATTATGCTAGTAAGTCTGTTTTACTTAAGGCCATTAAACTGACAAGGGGGATTCTAAGTGATAGGGTGATTATATGGGGTTGTGGAAAGTGTAAGATGTCTAAAGAGAGTTGGCATTCAGAGGATGACAACTGAGCCCTTCCCTTCTCTCCATCTCTTCAACACACACACACACACACACACACACACACACACACACACACACACACACACACACACACACACACACACACACACACACACACACACACACACACACACACACATGGTACAGCCCCCAAAACACCCCTCCTCTTGAGACCATCACTGCTCTCACAACCCTACAATTCCCCAAACACACACACACACACACACACACACACACACACACACACAGACAGAAACACAGCCCCTCTCTCCCTTGCACTCCAATCAGATGGATGTTTGAACAAGCCTGTCCTAGCCAGATGAGGCCTATTGGATTTCTCACTTCTCTAAATCACTCTGCAGTTCTTTTTTTTTCACTTTGTGGATTTGATCACACCCCGTTCCGGGGTGTCCAATAAAATGATTATATTTTCCCGTTCAGGTGCTTTAGATTGCGATTAGAGCTTGTCGCCGCTCCCAGTCCTAATACAGTGGGTCCAATTGATTTACTCCTTTGCTCACACACACACACACACACACACACACACACACACACACTCACCATGTCCCACCCCTACAACTCCCTGCGGGTCACCCCCCGCCTGTTCCCTGATTGATTTCTCCATGTAGGTGTTTGTCTGAAATAATGGCTGAGTTTAAAGGCACAGGCAGATGAAGTGCCAACAGGGAGACAGCAAGGGACAAGAATGAAGGCTTCACTGCAGACACCATACACACACATACAGACAAATACGCACACGCACACACACACACACACACACACACACACACACACACACACACACACCTACCCCCCCACACACACACACACACAGAGACACACACACACACACACACACACACACACACAGACACTCACAACTTATGATCTTCAGCAGAAGGTCCCATGACTCATGATATTTGAGTACAAATGTTAGCGGACAGTTTGACAGGTTCATATAATATATTATCGTGGAGTTGAATATACCTGATCACAGAGGTTTGGACCAGAGGTTTGCATGTCTTGGGTTTTTTGGGATATCTGTTTGAGGTTTGACTTATAGTGACAGCAAGGCATGGAGTGTCCAGGGACTGAGGGCTTTTTATAATTTTTTTACTGGATGGTCTGTCTAACTAGTTCTGGATATTTTCTATAGTCTGCGGTAGCACCCAGTGCTGTGCAATTGATGATTGGTATGACTGCGTTTATATTCCACCTCCTAATGTGGGATTGAGGATTGGTATGACTGGGTTTATTCTCCACCTCCTAATGTGGGATTGAGGAGTGGTCTAACTCAGTGGTTCTCAAACTTTTTCTGTCATTCCCCACTTTGGCAAAATGGTAACATTCAAATATTTATTTATTTTTTTTTGCATTTTGGTTAAGTTACATGTCCCGTCTCGGTCCGCTGGATCAGATGTTGTTTTAATTCATATGTTGGTCTGTTTATGACTCTTATGTTTGTGTGTGGCTATTTTGTTTCGAATCTATGATCTTCTTTGTTAAAAAAGAAAGGTATTATTAAAGATTATTATATATTATTTCCTCCAGTTCCTTGTGTCCCACCTCTCATGTCTCTATTCCCCACTAGTGTGGCCCGCCTCACACTTTGAGAACCACTGGTCTAACTCGTGGTCTAACTCGCCTTTTGTGATAATCTCATTATATATCTGACATGGGGAGATACCTAACCCAGGTCTGGCACAAACACAAACACATCCAGGATAAAGCCAGATTGGGGTCAGATCAGGGTCATCTCTAGCCCAAGCTGCTTTGCTATCTGATGTGAGCTGCTGTGGTGAAAGTGTGATTAAAATGTATTGATTTCTGCTGGTTACAGTGCCCGTACCATACTCGGGTCCCCGTGTCCCGTTCGAGTCTGAATCGGGTCATTTCCTGTTCCCACCCCATCTCTCTCCCACTCACTTCCTGTCAGCCTCTTCACTCTTCCTTCTATATACTGTAATGACAAAAAAAGCCTCAAAAATATAGTTACAAAAGAAATGTATTGATGTCCTTAGTTCACTACAAGCCCCTGGTGCAGTATTGAAGGGGTTTACAGCACCGCTATAGTAAATGGTGTGAAAAATATTTAGCCAATCAATCTTATTTGATCTTATTTGATCTTATCTTATTGAATCTTATTTTTGATTTGATAGTGTAATGATAGTTCACTGTGTGGCTGAGTATATGATTATAACTCGTATGACTGTATGATTGTAGGGCCAGTGCATGGGTGGTCATTTTGTTACTACTGTATATACCTATATGCTGTAGGTATTTGACCCACTGTTATGGAAGGCTCCTGCTGCTGAAATGGTCCTATTCTGATGCTGAGCAGGCATTGAATTGTCTGTTTTACTAAAATCAGCATACCAAGAGTTTGATTCCAAAATGATATTGTTGTGTAGAATTCTGATTAACTGATTCAAACTCAAAGCGAAAGAATAGTAGAATTGAAAGAAGTGTAGCTTTAATGCTCACCCGAGCATTGGTCATGAAACAATATATCTCCATTTTTAAAAACATTAATAAGTCATGTTAAGTAATTGTATATTTCAGGTAATATTAACAAAATTGCAGTTTTGCTGTTTTGATTGAGTTAAAATAAATCAAATAGCAATAACCCAATTACAGTTGCACTGAAATTACCTGGAAAACAAAATGTAAAAATATGATTTATGAAGATTCATTAAAATGGAGGATATAGCGTTTTGGAACCAAACTCTGAATACATTCATAAAGCACTGGAGATGGCACTGATAAATGCAGTGTCATTTGTTTTTCACACACATTTGCTGAAATATAATGTTTTAAATTACTGCTGTGCTGAAATTCAAGGACAGACTTTATTGTTACTCTAACAAACATTAAATACACATTCTGCTGTTTTTGATGTCTTTTTTTACAATTAGATGTAGACTGTAACATGATTTTCAGTCAAAAAGCCCTCTGCGGCTTCGGCCTTTTATTCTGTGTGACAGCTTGATAACATGCATGGTGTAGGGGAGGTATTCCGGCTGCATGGTTTTCTCTCAGCAGTGACTAGGGCAGCTTCGTGTGTGTGTGTATGTGTGTGTGCGTGTGTGTGTGTGTGTGTGTGTGTGTGTGTGTGTGTGTGTGTGTGTGTGCGTGCGTGTGGGTTTGTGTCTACATGCATTTGATTAAAGTGTGTGTGTGTGTGTGTGTGTGTGTCATTGTGTGTGTTGCACATCGGTGTTACACACTGCGCATATTTTGCTGGTGAATCTCTTGTTCCTTCTTAGGCGTGACTCATAATTCCCTTACTTGTTCCTTTTCAGACCCCAGGCTCACCAGCAGCCTCATCTCCTCTTACCCCTCATCTCCTCTCTTTCCTTCCAGACTCGTCTCGCCTCCTGTCTCCTCCTTCAGACCCTCATCTCCCTTGTTTCACCTTTACCCTCCATCTCCTCGTCTCTCCTTCAGACCCTCGTCTCATAGCCCTCCTTCAGACCCTCCTTCTCTCCTCCTAAATGTCCTCCCTCGTCTCCTATTCCAGACCCTTGTCCTCCTCCTTTGGACCCTCGCCCCTCTCTCTCATCGTCTCCTCCTCCTCCTTCAGACCCTCATCTCCCTCGTCTCCTCCTTCAGACCCTGGTCTCCTCCTTTAGATCCTCATCTCACCGTCTCCTTTCAGACCCTCGCCTCCTCGTCTCTCCTTCAGACCCCGTATGCCCTTCAGACCTAGATCTCCTCGGACCCCGTCTCCTCCTTTAGACCCTCATCTCCTTGTCTCCTCTTTCAGACCCTCATCTCTGGACCCTCATCTCCGCGTATAACACAGACCCTGGGTGTCCTCAGACCCTTGGATCCTCTTTCAGACCCATCCCTCTCCCTCGTCTCCTCCTTCAGACCCTCATCTCCTCGTCTCCTCCTTCAGACCCTCATCTCCTCGTCTCCTCTTCAGACCCTCATCTCCTTGTCTCCTTTAGATCCTCATCTCCTCGCTCTGCCTCCCTCCTTCCAGACCCGTGTCATAGTTTGTCTCCCTCCTTAAAATGCTCCCAAGCATCTATAATAAACTGGACACCTGTCTCCTAGTCTTCCTCCTTTGGATCCCCTGCCTCTTAGTCCCTCATCATCTTGATCCTCTTTTTCTATGACCCCTCATCATCAGCTTTTTAGACTCCTGATCTCCTTGCTCATATTTCAGACCCTATAGTCTCATAGATCTCCTCCTTCAGACCCCGTCCTCCTTTGAGACCCTCCTCTCCTCGTATACTCTTTTAGAGACCTCTGTCTCTCATAGACCACTCATCTCCTTGTCTCCTCTTTCGGACCCTTGTCTCCTCGTCTCCTCTTTCAGACTCTGTCTCCTGTTCTCCTCCTTCAGACCCTCATCTCCTCTTTCACACCCTCATCTCCTCGTCTCCTCCTTCAGACCCTCATCTCCTTGTCTCCTCGTCTCCTCCTTCAGACCCTCGTCTCCTCGTCTCCTCCTTCAGACCCTCGTCTCCTCGTCTCCTCCTTCAGACCCTCGTCTCCTCGTCTCCTCCTTCAGACCCTCGTCTCCTCGTCTCCTCCTTCAGACCCTTGTCTCCTCGTCTCCTCCTTCAGACCCTCGTCTCCTCGTCTCCTCCTTCAGACCCTCATCTCCTCGCCTCCTCGTCTCCTCCTTCAGACCCTTGTCTCCTCGTCTCCTCCTTCAGACCCTTGTCTCCTCGTCTCCTCCTTCAGACTCTCATCTCCTCGCCTCCTCGTCTCCTCCTTCAGACCCTCATCTCCTCGTCTCCTCCTTTAGATCCTCATCTCCTCGTCTCCTCCTTCAGACCCTCGCCTCCTCGTCTCCTCCTTCAGACCCCCGTCTCCTCCTTCAGACCCTCGTCTCCTCGTCTCCTCCTTCAGACCCCCGTCTCCTCCTTTAGACCCTCATCTCCTTGTCTCCTCTTTCAGACCCTCATCTCCTCCTTTAGACCCTCATCTCCTTGTCTCCTCTTTCAGACCCTCGTGTCCTCGCCTCCTCGTCTCCTCCTTCAGACCCTCGCCTCCTCGCCTCCTCGCCTCCTCTTTCAGACCCATCCCTCTCCCTCGTCTCTTTCTCCTGTATTCTTTTTTCTCTGCATCCAGCCAGCGCATCCTGTTCCTCACATAAGCACTCACTGCCACAAACACACATACAAAACACACACACACACACACACACACACCTACACATGCACACACTCACATACACATAGACACACTCATGCCCACTCATACACACGCACAGACACACTCTCACACACACACACACACACACACACACACACACACACACACACACACACACACACACACACACACACACACACACACACGAGTGCTAGCTGATCTCATTTTGCGTGTCAGACATCTTTTATCCACATGCGCATGTCCTCTCCCTTATCAGTTCTGTCATCTGGAGTTTCAGTTCAACAAAACGCTTGCTGTGGCCAGCAGGCCTTTGAGCTGGGTGGGTTGCACTGGCCCACTGTTTGACTAAGTCACTCTGTCTCTGCCGATGGATGTCTTCTTCAGAGAAAACAGAGGCGACTGCCATGCATCCAGAGTCACGACACCAATGCTAAAGGACACTGACTGGAGCCTAATAGTCCTTCTGATTGGAAATGGCTTCTTTGCTCTTTCAATCTGCCTTTGAGAAGCTAGCTCGCTGCTAACGGGGAAAATAAAGCGATCACGGAAACGAGTCAGGCGCTTGTAAAGCTGGGATTCATTAGAGGAGAATGGAATGGAAGGCTTAGTCAACACAGCACATGGCTCAGAAGCACTTCCCCAGTGGCAGGGAACACTGTAGACAGAGTGACTTTCACTAGGTTGGGTTTGGGAGAAGCCACTGCAGTGTGTGTGTATGTGTGTGTGTGTGTGTGTGTGTGTGTGTGTGTGTGTGTGTGTGTGTGTGTGTGTGTGTGTGTGTGTGCGAGTATTGTGGTGATGTAATGTCGTGTGAGGTAAGCAGTTGTGCCGCAGCTCTTCCAGGACACTGCAGTATTCTCTCTGTCATGTTCCTTTCCTCCACACTGATTAATCATTCTCTCTCTATTCCTCTCTTGCTCTCTCTTTCTCTCTCTCTCTCTCTCTCTCTCCTTTACTTTCTATCTCACTCTTTTCCCTTTTCTTGTCATGGCAGGCTCACCTTTTCGCTTTGGCTACCGAAAGAGACCCTTGCCGGCAGCTCTTCTCATATTCATATTTAATCTCTTGTCTTTAAAGATACATGAGTTTTGTCCTCTCCCTCCTCCCGTAGCACTCAGAATGGGAGGCAGTGGGCAGCAGGAGAGGAGCAGCACTCTCTCTAAAATCCCAGTCTAAATAAAGCCCAGTGCTCTGGCTCTGACTGCGTACAGACGTGTGTGTGTGTGTGTGTGTGTGTGTGTGTGTGTGTGTGTGTGTGTGTGTGTGTGTGCATGGGGTTGCATCAGATCTCGCAACCCTAAGTCTCAGCAGCCCAAGAAACTTGGGGGGAGTTGTGAAGAAGTTGCCTCTTCTTTTGAGGAGTCTCCATGGCGATAGGCTGCCTGCTCCCCGTACCTCAGGGTTCCAGAGTTCTACTGCAGCGTTCTCCCTTCTCCCTCTCTCCATCCACTCTCTCCCTCTCTCTCTCTATCTCTATCTATCTCTCACTCTCTTATTTTTTTTTTCTCTGTCATCCTCTCTGTCCTCCTCTCTCTCTCTCTCTTTCTCAGTTCCTCTTTCTCACTCCCTCTCTCCATCTTTCACTCTAATTATCAAACAGTATTCTGGTGGATTCAAACAGATGCCTTTGCTTTTAGAAATCCTCTAAAGGGATTGGAATTCCTAGAAGGTCACTTGAATTCGATGGATGAGATGGCCTTATTCACACTTACACTATGGACCCTTTCAAGAGAGTTCCATTATCAGCATCATAGTTGGCCCCACAAGACTTCCTTTTTAACATTCCATATGTTATCTTAATGTAGAGGAAGTAGATTGGGGCCCAAATAGAACGTTCAAGCATTGTTTTTGTTTTTATTGTTGAAAGGGTCCATACTTTCTAATGAATGACACTAGGGTGTTGAACTACTGACTGTAGTTTTTGTGGCTTTGGCACAGCAACTTGATTGTATTTAATTTCACCTTGCCACTCTGGATAACACTTTACTCTAGTCACACTCTTACAGTAATGACTCAATAAACAGTCAGCCGTCCATAACCCTGACCCCCTGCCTAACCTCCAACCTGCACCTGTGGAGTGGTAGCAATGGTTAGTTATGGTTGGGACTGAACTTGGGTTTCTCTGAGGTGAAAGAGGTCAAGGTTTGTGGCCTCTGTGTGTGTGTGTGTGTGTGTGTGTGTGTGTGTGTGTCTGTGTGTGTGTTTCCCTGCAGCTAGAAATCTAAGTGTGTGTGTGTACACCTCATCTGCCTGCTGACTGTTTATGGTTGGCTGTCTGATTCCCTGGTGTGAAAAAGGTCATGGTCTCTCCCTCTCTTTCTCTCTCTCTCTCTCTCTCTCTCTCTCTCTCTCTCTCTCTCTCTCTCTCACACACACACACACACACACACTCACACACATGCCTTCATATTACATTAGTTGAGCACTGGTGCAAAGTCAATGACATACAGTTAGCATCCAACCATAAGACAGACAGGTTCAGGAATAAATATGCATCAGAACACACAGTAATTGATGCCATAGTCAAGTCAAGTGCTATACATAAGTAATGCATTGATGTTACTTGTCCTCCCAGCGATAAAAAGGTGCTTTTTGCAGCTTTGTATGAATTGGGTGTGCGTTTAAATGAACACACACAAAGGCTTTGTGTAAAAAATGGCTGAGGCTCTGAACAATTTCAGGCAGTAATGCCACCTTGACAGGCTCACCTCATCCTAACAGCCACCAATAAAAAGAGTCCGACCCCGTGGTCCGAATGCCTGCGTTGAAGTAGGGGTATCTATAAAAGGCGTAAATTGTGAGAGCAGGAGGTTTTATGTGTGTCTGTGGTTTGATAGCTTCGGATTTTGTTTTTCTGTGGGCTTCATATTTTTTTCTCTGTCTTTTTTTTTTGTCTTGACCTCACTCGCTCTCCTGCTGCTGTTATCTCAGCAATCTAAAAGAGCATCAGCACTCACACAGCAGGACAGTTATGGGTGTGCGCACACACACACACACACACACACACACACACACACACACACACACACACACACACACACACACACACACATAGACGCACACACACACACACACACACACACACACACACACACACACACACACACACACCACACAAACACACACACACACACACACACACAACACACATACATACACACATGCATGGACACACACACACATGCACACACATCACACACGCACATAGCATCACATGCACACACACATACACATGCACATGCAAAAATTGGCTAGATTTAAATTCAGATAAATTACACCTGAAATAGTTTTGCAGATGGGGTTTGGGAGTGATGCCAAAATTGAATGTATGACTGCTCCCCACCAGAGATAATTATGTGAGGTTTCTGTGTGTTTTTCAGTGTGTGTGTGTGTGTGTGTGTGTGTGAGAGAGAGAGAGAGAGAGAGAGAGAGAGAGAGAGGCCTGAGGAAACTGCTGGAAACTGCTGGAGATGGCTCTGACATGGGGCTGATAAAAGACTCATAGTGGCATCTGCTGCCGCCTTCAATAACCCCACACACACACACACACACACACACACACACCCACACTGTAGCAGGCCTTTTACTGTCTCATTATTGGACACCTCACAGCTTCTCTATCTCCTTAAGCCAATAACCCTGTGAGCTCTTAAATAGGTGCAATTTAATGCCAGGAAATCCCTCTTAATGTTTCACAAGAGCCTGCTCAAATTAAACCGCTTGCTCGGAAAAGTCATTGTTGTACAATCACGTCCACCTAATTATTCCGGCTGTAGTCCCGCGTCCCAGAAGGGTGCTGAACAGGGGAGTGGACGCATCGCTGACCCTGGGAATGGTGGAGTGGAGGGACGGAATGAATTGTGACATCATTAAGTGCAATTCTGCAGAAGCAATCCTGATGGAACGCCAAGATGGAACACTAGTGTTAATTTTGTCACCTATTTTTAATTTAGTCTTAGTCTTAGTCTTGTGACGAAATGTCCTTTTTAGTCTTTGTCATATTTAGTCATTCAAATATCATTTTTTTGTTAGTCAAGTTTTAGTCGACTAAAAAGTCTCGTCATTTTAGTCTAGTTTTAGTCAAAAAGAAAACTAAAGGTATCTTAGTCTTAGTCAGTTTTAGTCAACACATTTTAGTCTTTTTTTTTTAACAAATTATTTCTGATTACCATTTCAGTCAAATAGTGTTTCACACATCTCAATTTTCCAACAATATTGTGTCCACAGGGCTACTTATCTGTTATAATTACTCATTCTGATTTTTGTCAGTCAGTATGTTTACATGCACAGGTAAGTCGAGCTACAGTTATGGCTCGGCTGGGATTTGACCATAGACAGTAAAAGATTAGACTGGACCACTGTCATGATAAGTAGACCAGTGTTTCTCAAAGTGTGGTCAGGAAATCACTAGTGTCCATAAGCTATCCCAAGTGGTCCGAGCAGGCGTGGTAAAATATAATATAGATGAGTTGTTTACAATATTGAACCAACTTGTATGTAAAAACAGTTCTGCAACACTGTCTATGTAAGATATGCCAGTTTAAATCATACAGTATGAATCCACACAATAAGCAAAGTGCAAAGACAATAAGCAAAAAGTGGTTCAGTGTGTAGGCCTATAGTGTAGACTAATTATAGGCTACTGTTGAAATAGGTCTAATCTTTTTTTTTTTAGCTAGGGTTACGTTATGGTCCTGAAACTGAAAAGTTTGAGAAACACTGTCGTGAATAAAGTATTAATGTTTTACTCCTACCTCTAGATGGCGATATACACCAAACACAACACATTCCACAAACAGACTCTTCATCTTAGCCATAGCTAACTTGCTAGCGAACTTTCCATATTAGCTTACTTGCTAGCAAACTTTGCATCATCAGTCTAACTAGTTAAATAGTTGACATTACATGATGAACATTTTTTAATATGGACATTCTGGGGGATGTTAATTTGTATGAGAGAAGCTTCAACTTCTGGGTATGTAGCATTGTGGCATAAAGCTTAGGTAGTTAGCTTGCTAACTCTGGCAAAAATCTCCAGTGTTCTTGTTCCATGTAGTTTAGTGTTGCAGCCACAGGGTTGCAGCAACAGCACGTGAACTAGCCTACAGGAAAGCTGTTAGCATTATGAACTTATTCGGAATATTTTGAAAACGTAACTGCTAGATATTCTGTCTTCTCATTTTGTAGATGAAAATGAAGAGATTTTATCTTAGTTTTATTTCATGCAAAACATTTTAGTCTCGTCTTTTTTTAGTTCAACAATAGCATCTTAAGATAGTCTTAGTCAGTGTTTCAGGACATTACTGCCGTCTCGTCATCATCTCGTCTTAGTCATGAAAAAAAAGGTTTTTGACGAACATATTTCCTCTCGTCTCGTCTGACGAAATTAACACTATGGAACACCACGGTTGAACAATCAGAATGGATCTGAGAATTCTTGGAACACGCAGAATGTGGATCTGAGAATTCTTTCAGCTGCGATAAATACTATAATAGCTCCTCTCCCTAAAAGGTGATTGGCTGGGACGTGGCTTCTTTTCCTGGATAAAAGGAACACTTATCATGCCCATCCCCTGACCTCTCAACCATAATAATACCTTCCCCTCATCTTCACCTTTTAGCAATGGCATTTGCTGATGTCAAAGCAAATTCATATTATCTGACATGCGTGACCTGAGTCAAACGTGTAGAAAATCACGTATGTCTTTGTTGAGACCCAAATGTGAGTGCTTGTGTGCTACTTCTGAAATGTGTAGCCCTGTCAATTATGGATTAGTAAAATGGCGTCTTGGATTAGTAAACATGGCCACTGTGTCTGTCTTGTAATCTATGAGGCTTAAGAGCGTGTGTCGGTCCTTGACCCCAGTAAAGCCAAGGTTATGTGTGTGTGTGTGTGTGTGTGTGTGTGTGTGTGCGTGTGTGTGTGTGTGCGTGTGTGTGTGTGTGTGTGTGTGAATATGTGTGTGGGGATTAGAGGGATAGGACCCTCAGGTGTCTGAGGTGAAGATGGAGGTGTATATCAGGCAGGGATGAGGAGGTTGTTATCCGTTCTTCAAAGGCACACACACTAAATCACACTCACAAGTAACGAGCTAGCACAGTCTCTCTCTCTCTCTCTCTCTCTCTCTCTCTCGCTCTTTCTCTCTATATATATCTCTCTTTCTCTTTCCATCTCTATCTTTCTCTCTCTCTCTCTCTCTCTCTCTCTCTTTCTGGGTGATTTAAAGGTGCATGTCTTCCTAACTCTCCATTCTGCTCCAACCAATTCCAAAACAACACAAAACAAAACAGCCTTTAAATGACACAAATAAACTCACCTGCCATCCGCACCTGAGCTCCTTCTCAGCGTTCAGCGCGGTGACGCCCGCCCTGTAACGGCACGATGCCATGCGACGCGACGCAGCGTTCATCATGCTGTCAGAGCGCCATGATGATGCTGTGAGATGTCTCGTGCTCCTTAGTGTTATGGATTACCCAGGTGTGTGTGTGTGGCGTGTGGTAAATAGCGTGTCATGCCTGTCTACAGTGTGTTAGAGGGGGGTGGGGTGGGAGTTGTTTGTTGTCAGCGTCGTCGGTGTCGCTTCAGAGGGAGGTCGCGTGTCCTCTCGTCTGTCAGCCGAGGAAGACATGACGGCGGCGTGAAGCGGTTGTCTCTCTCACCGCTGTGCTCGCTGGCGTGGCATTTATTTCCACGCCGGCGATCCTTCACGACGTGACATTTAATCGGCCTTCCTCTCCACCCCAGCTCTTATCAGGGGTCAACGGCGAGTGTGAACAAGCATTAAATAAATGTCTCCCAAACACGACGATGTGGGACAGCCACGCGGGAATGTAGAATAGCCCCAAAAACAGCCAGAAACCTGATAGTGCAGATGCTTTCACATGAAATGGACCAAGGCACCAGTGTTCTTGTCTTTGGTCAGGCATTTCCTGATTTGGGACCTCTTATGATACAGCATTTTCAGTTTGTCTCAATCGCTGTGCACTTTATTGCAGCCAGTTATTTTCAGTAGTCTTGCAGATAGATGGGCTCTTTTTCCCTTAAGGCTTTCTTTCCACTGCAGTGAACAGGAAATGCATTTCTACTGCTACACACACACACATAAACAAACAAACACACACGCACACACACACACACACACACAAACACACACACACACACACACAGGTTTAAAACGTGTTTTTAGTCAACATGCATCAGTACAAAACACTGTGCATTATCATTAATTCATTCATTGTGTTGTTACAGAAGCTCATTACAGTGACTTCCGCACTCCGCCACCGCTGTTTTGTTTCCAAGCGTGTAGACGGGCACGCGCCGCTACATCGCGTTTGTGTTTGTGCCAGCCATCACATATGTACGTGTGAGTGTAATTGTGCATGTGTGTGTGTGTGTGTGTGTGTGTGTGTGTGTGTGTGTGTGTGTATGTGTGTCTCTGTGTCTCATGCCCAAGGGAACTGCTGACGGGAACAAAACAAACAGGCAGGAAGTGGAGCTGCTGAGGAGAAGACAAAAGAGAGATGGAGAGGAGATAGAGAGATAGATACTTTATTCATCTGGAGGACAAGAAGGAGAGGAGAGATAGAGAGGAGAGAAGGGGGAGAGGAGGAGGAGGAGAGATGGAGAGGAGGTGGAAAGGAGAGGAGAGATAGATACTTCATCCGGAGGGAAATTTTAGATGAGAAGAGAGGGAGAGGAGAGGAGGATGAGAAGGAGAGGAGGTGCAGAAGAGAGATGGAGAGGAGAGGAGGAGGAGAGATGGAGAGGAGAGGAGGTGGAGAGGAGGAGATGAGGGGACATGCAGAAGAGAGATGGAGGGGAGGAAGAGAGGAGAGGAGGAGGAGAGATGGAGAGGAGAGGAGAGGAGGTGGAGAGGGAGAGATGGAGAGATGGAAAGGAGAGGGAGAGGAAAGAAGAGGAGATGTAAGGAGTGGAGAGGGAGATGGAGAGGAGAGGAGGAGGAGATGTGATGAGAGGAAAGGAGAGGAGAGGAGGAGGAGATGTGATGAGAGGAGAGGAGGAGGAGATGTGATGAGAGGAGAGGAGAGGAGAGGAGGAGGAGATGTGATGAGAGGAGAGGAGATGGGTCTGCATATCAGGAGTGGTACACCTCAGACAAGGAGACGAAGGGGTTGGAACAGGGTGCGGGGGAGACGGAAGAACTAGAGACAGGAGGTGGAAGAAAGGATGAGGGGGGAGGAGAAGAAGAAGAAGAGGAAGAGACATATGAGAAAGTGAGAGAGCAGGAAAGAGAATGTGAGACAGATAGGATAGGGAAGAGAGAGGGAGAGGATGGAAGAGACACACTAGTAGAAATACAGAAGACAAGAAGAGAGAGAACAAAGACAGAAGGAAGGAAAGAAGAAGAAGAAGCAGAAGAAGAAGAAGAAGAAGCAGAAGAAGAAGAAGAAGCAGAAGAGAGGTGACTAGTATTTAGCAGACAAAGTGAAGAGAGAGGTGTTGTTAGGAGTGTGTCTGGAGATGTTATTTTTCCCCCATTTAGGACCTCCATATTCCATTTCAAAAATAAGTCTGTCTCGCACATCTCACACACACACAACACACACACACACACACACACACACACACACACACACACACACAGAGTGTGGGTGACAGCAGTGTTCCTGGAAAGAGAGAATTATAGGCCATTTCTTGACATTAAATTGAAATTAAATGCAATATTGTTAGAAGATACATTATATGAATAGTGTATATTGTTTTAAAATGGAATGTGTTTTTTATTCGATTTGTTCTCCTGAAATAAATGATAGTGAGAGTGAACGATTATATTTGCTTGTTGAATTGACACCTGCGTAACGGACGATAGCTCCCTCTCATTTGCATACAGCTTGACGCACATGCTAGCCGAACTTTCAAGGTGCTTCATCGGCTACTTCTAATATCAGGATGGACGTGTGTGTGTGTGGTCCTGGTGAATATTACAGGATCAGTGAGTTAATGT
>NC_063209.1:17532445-17539945 GCF_017589495.1 Alosa alosa | reverse complement strand
TGCGTGTGTGCTTGCGTGTGTGTGTGTTGTTTATTGTTTATTGTTTATTTCTGCTGAGGCCCGACCTTCTGGGCAGTCCACCCCAGTGAGCTGGGCTGGTCTGTGGTCCTCCAGGGTGGTGAGCTACGGTACAGTGGGCGGACAGGGTGCTCCGCTGTGCCGTAAGGGACTGATGCTGCAGATGCTCGGAGCAGGAGACTGGGCTTTAGTGGGCTTTAGTGGGCCTTTGTGTCTGCAGCCTAAGGGGGGACCTGGATGTGGAATGTGGGCATGGCTGCAGGGGGAGTTAACATATCTGTGTTTGCGATACACAACACCACTCTCATTCCTCTCTGTCAATTCAATTTCCACGCCATTCAATTCCTTTCAACTGACCTTTGTCAATGTATTTAAACATGTTTAAAAATGTGTAATAAACAACTCTCACTTTCTCTTTCTCTCTCTTTCTCTCTCTTTCTCTCTCCCTCTCCTTATCTCTCTCTCTCTCTCTCTCTCTCTCTCTCTCTCTCTCTCTCTCTCTCTCTCATTACTCATGTCTTATGCACACACACACACACACACATAAGCATGCTCTACCTTGAGTGCACACTCTCTGTATTCATGGACATATTCTACTGCCAAACAAGGGCACACACTTACCCAACCACCCACACACCCACACACACACACACACACACACACCCACACAAACACCTATCCACTCAATGCCCATCCCCTGTAGAAAAAAGTATGCATTTCAGTTTATCAATGCCTTGCAGCCTCACAGCGAACTTGCATAATGTTTAGTATTCCTGCGTGGTGTTCTGTTTTACACATCGCATCATTTTGGGGAATTAAACCTTATTTGTTCGTCGTGGCAGTTATCTCACCTGGGCTCTCTGCCGCGCTCTGTTTGAGGGTTTGTCTGCAATCATGAGACCACTAATCATCTAAAGACTCCCTGGAGCCTGGCGACTCGACAGGCGCTGCTCCTGAATTATGCAGAGAGGTGTGGAGGAGTGGGTGGGGAAACGAGGGACAAACAAACGGACGCACACGGCAGCACGCGGCGCGGCCCCGCGTCACAGGCCCACCATGCTGTCCCCGCCTCTCATCTCGTCCTGTCTCCTGATGGCCAGAGGATGAGACTGCTCTCTCTGGAAGATGCTGGGGATGCTGTGTGTGTGTGTTTCTGTATTTGTGTTTGTGTGTGTGTGTGTGTGTGTGTGTGTGTGTGTGTGTAGGGGTGTGTGGTATGTGGATAATGTTTATTTGAAAGCTCATGGGAGGGAGGGCTGCTTAGTCTCGACAGAAGATAAGCCTCCGGCCATGTTTGCCAGCCTGAATTTCTACAGTGTGTGTGTGTGTGTATCTGTGTGTGTGTGTGTGTGTGTATGTGTGTGTGTATTTGTGCGTATGTTTGTGTTTGTGTTTGTGTTTGTGTTGGTTTCTTCGCCTGTTGTGCAGTGCTGTGTTGTTTGTTTGTTTGTTTGTTTTCCTTTTGTGATTTTATTCATCCCTTCTTTCAGATTTTACATTTGAGATGGGTTTGAAAATTGCCCAGTGGAGAACACAGCAGGAAGAGAGAGGGATAGAGAGAGATGGAGGGAGGGAGGAAGAGAGAGGGATAGAGAGAGATGGAGGGAGGGAGGGAGAGGTAAAGGGGAAGACAGAGGGTGGTGGGTGAGGAGAGTGTGCACAGCAGGATGAGAGAGAAGTATATACAGTATATATATACAGTATAGAGAGAGAGGGAGAGAGAGAGAGAGAGAGGAAGAGAGAGAGAGAAAGAGAAGGAGAGAGAGAGAGAGGAGGGGGTTTGGAGGTTGGAAGAGAGGGGGGGCGGGGTGAGAGGGGGTGTGGGGGTGGATATGCAATGGTTGTGTGGTGAGAACGTGGCAGGATGCTAAACGGAGGTGCATTGCCATGGAAATGAGACAAGGATGGAGAAAGAGAGAGAGAGAAAGAGAGAGAGATAGAGAGAGATAGAGAGAGAGATTTATTTTCCTTTTTTTTTCCTCTTTACCTCTTCTGTGTACATGTAATTGAGCTTTGGCAATAATGTTCATGCAACGTTCATGCCAATAAAGCTTTCTTGAATTGAATTGAATTGAATTCAAGAGAGAGAGAGAGAGAGAGAGAGAGAGAGTGAGAGATAGAGAGAGAGAGAGAGAGAGATGTGAAATGTGAACTGTAAAGACGAGGTAAGTACAGAGAAGAGAGTAAAGAGGGGAATACAGAGAAAAAGAGTTGAAAAGAGAAAAAGGTGTGAGTGAGGGTAGAAAGAGAGTGGGGCGAGTGGCAAAGGGCAGAAGAAGGAGGGATGAGAAGACATCAAGAGAAGGGAGGAGAAGAGTGAATCCTTGTCGTGTAGATGGAGTGACATGCTCACTGCATCAGCACCTGGCATCGTGGGTGGAAAAACATCCACTTAGCAGGAAAAAGGAGAGTGTGAGAGAGGGAGAGAGAGAGAGAGGACAGATAGAGAGAAATATGCATATTCTAATTTTACTGTTATTGGAAAAACAGTCAGTTCGAAACTGGTCGTTATTGCATTTTCTCTCTCTCTCTCTCTCTTGTCATGTAAAAACAGAAATCTAATGTGTGTGTTTGTGTATGATTGTGTGTGTGTGTGTGTGTGTGTGTGTGTGTGTGTGTGTGTGTGTGTGTGTGTGTGTGAGAGAGAGAGAGAGAGAGAGAGAGAGAGAGAGAGAGAGAGAGAGAGAGAGAGAGAGAGAGAGTATGTCTGATGGTTATGGGTAACTCCATTCCCCAGCAGTATTCTGTACTGGAGGACACAGAGGTGCCTCCACTGTAATATCTCAGACAAAGGGAGCCGCATGTGTGTGAAGTGAACCTGGTGATAGAAACAGCGGATGTCCCTCACACATCCTCACTGGCATCTCCCTCAGATCTGGCCCTCCCTCACCTGGCTGTGATCTGGCTCAGTTCTGCTCCTGATCTGGTGCCATTCTGATGTTGACACTAATATAGTATGGATCTCATGGCTGCCCTTCTATCTTGCTTTGCTGGTTTTATGGGCTCTGAGACATACAAAAACATACAACTTTCTCTGCCTTTCTCCATCCATAAACGCAATTTACGAACGTCCACAACTGAGTGGCAGAGCCTACATACAAGTGCGGTTGGATGAAGTTAACTGATGACAACATTAAAAAGAACGTTTAGCGATCATGAAATAATACCATACATGATAAGATGTCAACAAGCAAGGAGATAATGAAGTTCAGTAGTTCTACTCAAAATACTTGTGCACGTAGGCTATGGAAAATTGGTCAAATCTAGCAAGTATGCAAGTTTAAGTGAATGACGTGAAAGTAAAAGTAAGACATTCGAAAGGCCAACGAAAGTTAAGGTTGCTTTTGATAGTACAAAGACTTACAAAACTGGTGCTCTAAATAGGGATTCTGTTGTCTTTGAAAGGTTCTCTTATTGACACATTGAACTGCAATTTGGATTAACACCTGCTTTTACAAGGCGGAAGTAGGCCTATTTAGGCGCAGAATAGACTTGCGCTTTCAGGAGCAGTCTTTGTACATACCGCGGAATACATAATTAGGCACTCTTCCCCTCCCATCTTTTTACGCTAAACTCCCACTTTCCCCTGGATCCTCCCAAGAATTCATATGCAGGACACGAAAATCTCAATTTGCCATTTTCAGTTCGCGCTTTTACATCATTGCGGCCTGTTTGTACATAACTTGCAATGATTTTACACGCACATTGCGAAAAGTGTTAGTACATCTGGCCCTCAGAGTGTTGGTGCCAGAGACAGGATGGGGGGTGGTGTGTGTGTGTGGGGGGGGGATGCTAGGGTGCAGGGGTGTGGTGAGAGCTCTAATTGGCTGGGCCAGCCAGTATGATTTCTCACTTCCTGTGACTATTAACCTAACTCTCTCTCTCTCTCTCACACACACACACCCACACTGTCACACACAGTCGTGTGTGTGTATAAGGGTGTAATTAGATGAGGGAACACTATGGTGCTGGGTGGCATAATGATTTTGTGACTTTCTGTGCCACTCACACACATACACACACACACACACACACACACACACACACATACACACATACACACTCCATCCATTTTGTCAGATTTGTATGTCACCAATGTAAACCTGTCCTGCGGTCAGACACTCCGAGAGGTACTCACTCGAGAGGTAGGTTTTGAACGCAAATGAAACCCTCTGTGTTTTGCTGCGGAACTGCACCGATCAGATCGATGGCTTCTTGAACGCTCCTCTGAATATGATTCCCTCGATGAGAGACGGGGAAACAGGTCTTATCAGCCTGAGCTATGAGCGGACCGTGTTTTAGTGTAATTGCATGTCCGGGGGAATTGATGCATGTTTGCCCCGGGCTCATCAGGAGTATTTGTTTGGTCTCAGGGTCTGGCGTGTACAGCGATGATTCATAGGAAGACGGGCTTTTTAATACTCTGATAGCAGTGGGGTTAGAGTAGCACTCATCTATCTCAGAGACGCAGTCCATACACACCACACACACCACACACACCACACACACACACACACACACACACACACACACACACACACGCGCGCGCGTACACACACACAAACGTACACACACGCACACACACACACACACATGTGGAGATTAGAAAAGGGCAGGAGAGCAAGGAGCAAGGCAACGGACTAGGATCACACACACTAACACACAGTCTCACAGACAGTAGCACACACTAACAGATGCTCAACTAACACACTAACACACAGACAGCTCACACACACTAACACATGTTCAACTCACACACTAACACACAGACAGCTCACACACACTAACACATGCTCAACTCACACACTAACACAGACAGCTCACACACTAACACATGCTCAACTCACACACTAACACACAGACAGCTCACACACACTAACACATGCTCAACTCACACACTAATACATGCTCAACTCACACACTAACACACAGACAACTCACACACATTAACACACAGATAGCTCACACCCACTAACACACAGTCAACTCACACACTCAGTTCACAAACTAACACACACTCAGTTCACACACCTTAACACACACTCAGTTCCAACACTAAAATGTACTCAGTTCACACACACTAACATACACTCAGTTCACACACACTAACACACATTCAGGTCACACACACTAACACACACTCAGTTCACACACACTAACACACATTCAGGTCACACACACTAACACACACTCAGTTCACGGGCTCTTGAGGCCCATGAGCCATTCACAGTCCCAGTGTGAACAAAAAAACGGGAAGAGCAGATGGAGAACCCTAAGGAACAGAACAGAACCAGAACACTCTGAAACAAAACACACCAAAAGAGTACAGAACACTTTAGAATGAACCTGAACAGAATGCAATTGAAGGCATTGGAATAAATGAATGAAACAGACAGAAACAGAGTCTACTGAAATGGAATACATTAGAATGGAGCAGAAGGAAACAGAACAGAATGTTCTATAAGGCTCTATAAGGCTCATAATCCATGAATGGGACACAATGAGATAGAACCGAATGAGATTGAATGGAATGGAAGAGAGTAAAACAGCAACATCATTCTCTTGCCTTTGAGACAGGACTGTCTCCCTCTACTTTGTCTCCCCTATTAAATATTATATTATTAAATATTACTAGTGGAGTGGGCCTGTGCATGCATCTTGGCTGGAAAGAGAGAGAGAGAGAAGGGGGGAGAGATGGAGAGAGAGAGAGATAGAGATGGAGAGAGGGGGGAAGAGAGCGAGAAATAGAGAGAGAGCAATAGATAGAGAGAGAAAAAGAGAGAGATAGTGAGAGAGAGTGAGAGAGGGGGGCAGACAGAGGTGGAGAGAGAGAGATAGTGAGAGGGAGAGAGTGAGAGAGAAAGAGAGAGAGGGGGATGCAGTGAGTGAGCAAGCGAGTGAGTGAATGTGTTCACATGGGATGTGCTGTCAGTGGTGGTGGAGGGCCAGTGTGGCTCTGGGTCCGTGACTGATTTACTGAGTGGCAAATTAAGGTGCATGTTCTCCCTGCACCCTGTGATAACCTTGACTGTTCTCAGCTGCCTGCCTGCCGCACACAGACACACACACACACACACACACACACACACACAAACACACACACACACACACACATACACGCCCGGCTCCATTATCCTCCCACGCTGCAGTGAGCTCTCCCATATACACACACACACACACCACACACACACACATGCTCACAGATACACATACGCACACACACATGCACAAACACACTCACACTCGGCTCCATTATTCTCCCACACTGCAGCGTGTTCTCACCCCCACACACACACACACACATTCACATACATGACTGCTCACCCGACATTGACACACTGTGTACCAACTTGTCTGCTTGTCTGAGTGGAAATACACACAAACACACACACAGACGTAGCTGCCCCCTCCAGCTAATGCTGTCAACAGTGTCAAGAGCATGCTTTTCATCCTAACTTGAGCTCCTGCATTCATTCACTCAGTCTTGTTGTTTGTCTCTTTTAGATGGCTTTGCATATAACATGGATGTATGGATGGATGGATGTGTATGTGTGTGTATTTGTCATGTCTGTGTGTGTGACAGCATCCACGTCGTGTTGGCTCATGCGTATGCATGTATCTGTGTGTGCTGGTGTGTTTGCGTGGAGGCGGGAGGTGGGTGAGCTGGTGGCTGGCGATATTGACTTGTTTCCTGCAGATGCACGGATCGCCGCCAGGTTTATTTGAAGTCAGCCAGGGACAGAGTGGGGATTGATACTCTGCCACTCTAATGCACGTCCCTTGTCACTCAACCAAGGAAATCATATGTGTGTGTGTGTGTGTGTTTGTGGGTTGTGTGTTTGTGTATCTATATGTGTGTGTTTTTTTCTGTTTGTGAGTTTCTGTTTGTGAGTAATTGTGCATGTGCATGTGTGTGTGTGTGTGTGTGTGTGTGTGTGTGTGTGTGTGTGTGTGTGTGTGTGTGTGTGTGCGCTTGTGAGTTTGTGTGTGTTTGTTCTGCTGATGATAAGCTAGGATGCCTATAGATCCATTGGCCACTGCAGTACGTAAAGCTTGTCGCATCTGTTGTCTCAGTAGAGTGGGCTTCTCAGCTCTATCCATTTCAATTAGTCGGCTGCTGTGGCCCTGGTGTAATTAAGCTCAGAGAAATGGGCTATTTTTTACATTTTTTACGTTCATAATCACACATACTATTATCGCCCTTGTTATTATCATAGCCTTCCCTGGTGTTCCAGAACAATAGCAGCGGCAGTTATTCCACTTTACATCTTTAGACTATAAAGACACACACACGTGTGCTGGCACATTAAACACTCTGGGCTATATTTTAACGGTCTGAAACGGAAGTGTCTTTGCGCAAAACGCAAGTCACTTTGTGGGCGGATCTTGGGCGCTGATGCTATTTTACCGGCGGGATATTTGACTGTTGTGCCAGGCGCAAATCTAAAATGGGGTGGTCTGAAGTAGCTACATTAATCATGG
>NC_063209.1:17514945-17527445 GCF_017589495.1 Alosa alosa | reverse complement strand
AATGAGCCGCATCCCTGTGGTCGAGAACCCCCAGTACTTCAGACATGGACACAACTGCAACAAGCCCACCACCTGTGAGTGTGGACACACACATACGCACACACACACACACACACACACATACACACACACAAACACACACACACACACACACAAACACACACACACACACACACACACACACACACACACACACACACACACACAAACACACACACACACACACACACACACACACACACACACACACACACACACACACACACACACACACACACACACACACACACAATGCGATCTGAGTTTTGGGGAAATTAGATTTTTTTTGTTTCAAAATGCAATGAAGGTGGAAGTGTATTGCATTAGGGCCAATGGAGGAATAAGCGGCGAGTGGGAAATGAAATGAGAATCAGGGCCGTAATGGAGAGGAAACCCATGAGCAGCATCTGGTACTGCCCACTCTAGCCTGAGTTTGGTGACTGTGTGTGTGTGTGTGTGTGTGTGTGTGTGTGTGTGTGTGTGTCTGTGTGCGTGTGTGTGTGTGTGTGTGTGTAGGTGTGCATGCCTAAATTAAGGTTGTATAATCTAGAGGTGTTCCAGAAGCATCTTCTCTGGTTGGAGAAAGCCCACACAGCAGTGATTCACTGTCACCTTCTCTGGACTGCTCTGGAGGAGCCCAGCTGATTAGGCTGAGCTGGGCTGGACTGAGAGAGCTTCCTGCACTCCCACACCCTGGTGCTGACTCCTCTGGTGCGCCATGCAATGCTGGGTCATCTGACTCCCCTGGAGCGTCATGCTGTGCTGGGTCATCTGACTCCTCTGGTGCTCCATGCAGTGCTGGGTTATCTGACTCCTCTGGTGCGCCATGCAGTGCTGGGTTATGTGCCTCCTCTCTTGTTCCAGTGCTGGGTCATCTGACTCCCCTGGTGCTCCATGCAGTGCTGGCTTATCTGCCTCCTCTCCTCCCCATACGGTGCTGTCTGATTGGGCAGTTGGTTGGCACAGACTCTGCATCCTCTCCCCATTGTTCTCCAAATGGCTCTCGTCCTGGACAGGGTTCAAGCATCTGCACAGCCAGTTTATGGTATTAGGCTATTTTCTCTAGATCGTTGGGTGTGTGTGTGTGTTTGTGTGTGTGTGTGTGTGTGTGTGTGTGTGTGTGTGTGTGTGTTTGTGTGTGTGTGTGTTTGTGTGTATGTGTGTGTGTGTGTGTGTGTGTAAAAACAAACTTTGTGCTTGTTAGCTTTGCTAATCTGGCAGGCACTCCACATGGTCTGTAAACAGATTTTGGAATGCACATCGCACCAGCAGATTTCAACTGATTCCATTCGAGGACACTTTTGGAGTCTACGTCCTCTGTGACGCTGAGGTAATGTTCAGTCATGCGTCTCCTAAGTAACACTACAGACAGCATAGTCATTGGCACATTGCAACCATACAGTACCTAGAAGATAAAACACACTGCATTCCTTATGTATTTATACATTAAGCAAATGCTTTTGTCCAAAGTTAGTGACAGTACAGTGCTGATATGTACTGAATTTGCAGTAGTTCATAACTGTGTTGTGCAGTACAGGTCTATGCTTCCACAAACCCAAACATAACCGAGTCCTTTCCCTACCCAATTTACAACTTAAGGTTTTTATAGTATGTACTAAACTTTAGGTTCGTTTTTTTAAGTACGGTGAAAAGAATTCTCATAGTCAGTTAGTTTTTTTTGTTCAACACAGAGCTGTTCTCCAAGTGTAAAGGCAGTAAGGTGAACTCAATACATCACTCATGTTCTAGAGTGCTCACTCTGGCTGTGAAGTCAGCATGGTCAGTTATAGTTTCTACATACACTCTTTTAAGTCTAATACAACTTGTTGGTTGTTATACAAATGGTTGCGTGTGGTGTGTGTGTGTGTGTGTGTGTGTGTGTGTGTGTGCGTGTGTTTGTTTCTTTGTTTGAGTGTGTCTAAGCGGCCAGTGTGTTCAGTTTGTTTCTCTAGTTCCCGTTCTCTTTGTGAGGCATGTTGTCTGAGTGGATCAGAGTGGTGCAGCTGGAGTCTAGTATGATAGAGGTTTGGTATTATGGGGGTGTGATGAGATGACGTGTGTGATAGGGTTGTGTGTGTGTGTGTGTGGGCGGGGGTGGAATTGTACTAGCCCTGACACTCTCTGACTCTTCTCGTCTGACACAAACAAGAATTTCATCAGGCAGTGTGGATCATTTTGCCGTCAAAGGCACACACTCACACTCTCTCACACACACACACACACACACACACACACACACACACACATCCCTCAGTGACTAAGGACTGCTCTTCAGGTTCATCGGGAGACATTTTCTTTTCTTATTTCTCAGATGAAAATTTTCACCCACTTGCCTCTCTTCAAAATAATTTATTTATTTACGGTACTTCTCCCCTCCCTGTAATGCCTTGGCAATCAAGCCTCGAAAAATAAACATCTATTTCTTGCTCCAGCAACAACAGAAGTCAAGGAGAGCCTGATAGCTATGTAGCAAAAATAATGTGTGATTAGGAAGGTGTCACTTACAGAGAGATGGGAGGGGGGAGAAGAGAGAGATAGAGGGAATAGAGAAATAGAGAGTTCTCTGACTACACATTATGGCAGATGCATGCGAGAGAAGGATGGAGGGAGAGAGCGAGGGAGAGCAAGAGTTTTGGAGAGAGGAGGGAGATAGGGCTTACAGAGAGAGGGTAAGAGAGAGAGAGAGGGTAAAAGAGAGAGAGAGAGAGAGAGGGTAAAAGAGAAAGAGAGAGAGAGCTCTGACGGCAGATTACAGCAGATTGAGAGAGTCATTTAAAATGGCTATTATCCAACAGCAGGGCACAGAGAAGCAACAGGCACCATCACACATCATTACCAGCACAGACCAACTCAGTGTACTCAATATGATAGCCAGAGAATATCATCTGACATCAGCAGTAGTAGCAGCAGTAGTAGTAGTAGTAGTAGTAGTAGTAGCAGTAAGAGTAGTAACAGTAGTAGTAGTAGCAGGAGTAGTAACAGTAGCATTAGTAGCAGTAGTAGTAGTAGTAGTAGTAAGAGTAGTAACAGTAGTAGTAGTAGTAGCAGTAGTAGTAGTAGAGCTGTAGAACTGTCATTTTATGTATAGAATATGTAGAAGCTACTACTGCTGCTGCAACTACAGCTGCTTTTAGATAGATAGATAAATAAATAGATAGATAGACAGATAGATAGATAGATAGATAGATAGATAGATACTGTAGTACCAGTAGTATCACTTACAATAGTAGTAGTTTTAGTAGGAACAGCTGCAGAAGCTGTTGCTCATTGGTAAAGCACTACAGCATACCAATAGTATTAACACCATACCAATAAAATGTCCTCCCTTGCTCGCCTAGACACTTTCTCTGCTCTCTCCCCCAGTGGGACTTCACCCTAAGTGGCCACACAAGATCGTTTGACCCCTGGACTTGCTTAGAGCGGCTTTCCCTCGTAGCCTGGTTAGGCCCTCGGTGTGTGAACTCTAAGCGGGGCAGTCCTGAGCATATGGGTTGTGGTGTAGCGCTAGCTCATGGGCATGCAGCTGCCTGTGTAGAGGAACAGCTATGGTATTATATGCTAATGCCACATGCATGATTTGGCCAATGCTAAGCTAATCACTGTGCATGCTGTTATGGGGGCTGTTATGGTGGCTTACAGAGGGCGAGGGAAAAAAGAGAGAGAGAGAGAGAGAGAGAGAGAGAGAGAGAGAGAGAGAGAGGGGGAGGGAGGGAGAGAGAGGGGAGAGAGAGAGATAAAGTGAGGGAAGTATAAAGGAGAGAGAGTAAAACATCTATAGCAAGTGTAACGCATGCTGGCTCACGCATGAGCTACATAAGGGAGTTCCACGCCAGAATGAGTAAATAAAGAATATTTATTAAAGTAATATACGAGAAAGTCAGTGTAGTGAATAAAAGCAAGGTGTAGTGCGAGTGTATGTCTAGGGATATGTTCAAACAAAACAAAAAGACGACGGTCGAGAGGAGAGGAAGCCCATCTGCACTTGGAACCCAGGCCTTCAAATACAGGTGCTCATCAGGGCAATACCAAACACCTGCACATCTCAGGCAACCTGCTTCACAGAGACAGACAAACATGAGCGCAAGTGGGCGGGGCCAGTGGAGACCTGGCAGGGTCGTAACACAAGTGAGAGTGATAGTAAGATAGACAGAAAGACAGGGAAATGTGTGTTTTCAGCTAAAACGTATTTAAAGTTCACATTGTGTTCACTGGCTGTGTGAGAATAGATTTTGAGGCAATACAGTGAAATGTCCATATATACACAGCACACACCCACACACACACACACAAACATCAAATACACAAAGACAAACGCAAACATAAAATATCATTCTCATTCTCTCTCCGCCCACTCTTTCACATTCTAACTTATAGTGTTTCTCTCTCTCTCTCTCTCTCTCTCTCTCTCTCTCTCTCTCTCTCTCTCTCTCTCTCTCTCTCTCTGTCACACAAACACACACACGCTCACACATAAACTAAACACAGACAAACACACATAAACACACACACACAACACACACACACACACACACACACACACACACACACACACACACACACACACACACACACTCCGAGGCTGGAACAGGACAGGTCCATGTCTGCGATTCCCCGTTGGGTTCCTGTGTGTGACATTTGAGTGTCTTAGCTCCCTCGTTGAGGCCTGCGCCTGCGGCAAGGCTCTCCCATTTAGCCTTGATGAATAAGTCAGAGCCGGCGCGTGAATTATACATCCACCCAAACCCCAATCGCCTGACAGACAGCGGTGGGACGGGCATCACCGCAACCCCGGGCCACAGGCAGGCCGTGCCAACCAGCCTGGCACACTTACTCCGTACGAGAGCAGGGGGCAGCGTCAGTAGCCCACAGACGCTCGGAAGGACGAGGAGGAAGAGGAGGAGGGAGTGGGGAGGAAGAGGAAGATAAGGAAGAGGAGGATGACAGAGAGGAGGAGGGTGGAGAAGATGATAAAGAGATGTAAGAAAGAAAGAAGACAAGAAACATGTCTTCATTCAAGCACACCTTGATTCAAAAATTATGAACATTAAAATCCCATTTTGATCCATTGAAGGTAATGGTTAGGATGATTAAAACCTGCCATGAGAGAAAATAAATGGGTTTTCCTTAGTGTGACATGGACAGCGCAGGCCATTCATAGACTAATGGACATATAGAATTAGCCCGCAGTGAAAGTTCCCTTTCTGTTTTTATTTAATGCTCTGTAGTTCTCAGTTGTTTAAATATTCTGATTCTGAGTTTGGCCAATCAAATAGATGCTTTACTTCTCATGTCATTAGAACTATGTAAGCTTGCGACCTTGGGTGAAATGATGCCCAGGCAAGCCCTGTGTGTGTAAGAGAGAGAGAGACAGAAAGCGAGAGAAAGAGACAGAGAGAGAGAGAGAGAGAGAGAGAAGCTGGCTCACAGTGGCAATGGGTGTTGGCGCTGATGTGTGTGTTTCTATTTCTGTTTGATAAATGACTTTAGTGAGGCTGCAGGGCAGGCCCAGGGCCCAGTAAACACACACACACACACACACACACACACACACACACACACACACACACACACACACACTATAACAGGCAGGCCCAGGGCCCTGTGAGACCCAGCTTAGACCTCCTGTGACCAGGGAGCAGCATGAGCTACGCCCAGAACACACACACACACACACACACACACACACACACACACACACACACACACACACACACACACACATATACACTCACTTTAACAGCAGAGCTCGCCTGCGACCAGGGACAACAGCATGAACTATGCCAGAGGAGCCAACCTGCAGATCAGGGACCAGTCTGGCTATAAGACCAGTCCAGTCCAGTCTGGCTATAAGCAATGCCAACCGCATCACCCGCCACAACCATAACAACCGCATCACTCATCACAGCCATGCACACCACATCACCCACCAGAGCCACAATGCCAACCAACTCACCCACCACAACCATGCCAACCACATCACCCACCAGAGCCACAATGCCAACCAACTCACCCACCACAACCATGCCAACCACATCACCCACCAGAGCCACAATGCCAACCACATCACCCACCACAACCATGCCAACCACATCACCCACCAGAGCCACAATGCCAACCACATCACCCACCACAGGCATAAAAATCACATCTGGTACTGCAGTTTAGTCAGATACAGTAAACACACACACACACACACACGTCTCATAAGCTGATTGGCTGTTCAGGCCATACACATATAGTGTTCACTCACCCATAAACGTAAATATGGCGCATAGCAGAACACACATAAAGAATCACTCTGTATTACTCCTGCACTGAAAGCACAAGCTCTCCACTGAATAAGCAGACAGTACACACCCACACAGTCATATATTATTCACACACACACACACACACACACACACACACACACACACACACTTTATTTTTTATGGGACTCACTGGGCTGTAAAATATGGTGTAATTATTGATGTTTTGGCCATGGATACATAATGAATTAATTAATTTACTTGAAAGCTTCTAGTCTAGGATGTTTTTTCTTTATTCTTTTTTTTTTTCATTTTCATTTTTTTGTCCCTGGCCACGCTCTTCCCTGTAGCTTATTGGCATGGTGCATGGCGCGTGCTTCCATCTTGTTGATGAGAAGACAAGGTCCCCAGTAGCATTTCAAATAAGCATTTCCTACATAAACAACAACTGAGATCTAGCAGAGAAGTATAAAATGGAGACTTTCATATGTCTGAGCCACACCACAGTGCTGAAGCCAGCAGCTCTTTGAGAATGTGTGTGTGTATATCTAATGTGTGTGTGCATGTGTGTTTGTGTGTGTGTGTGTCCTGGTCCAGTGTGTGTGTGTGTGTGTGTGTGTGTGTGTGTGTGTGTGTGTGTGTGTGTGTGTGTGTGTGTGTGACTAGTGTGTGTCTAAAGCATTGCAATTGCAATGTACTGGTGTGTTTGAGGCACATCACAATGCTGAAGCAAGCAGCTCTTTGAGTGTGTGTGTGTTTGTGTTTGTGTGTGTGTGTGTGTGTGTGTCTGTGTGTGTGTGTGTGTGTGTGTGTGTGTGTGTGTGTGTGTGTGTGTGTGACTAGTGTGTGTCTAAAGCATTGCAATTGCAATGTACTGGTGTGTTTGAGGCACATCACAATGCTGAAGCAAGCAGCTCTTTGAGTGTGTGTGTGTGTTTGTGGTGTGTGTATGTCTAGTGTGTGTGTATGAATAGTGTGTGTGTAAAGCATTGAAATGCAGCGATGTGCTCAGTGTTGCACTAGTATCCACAAACATGCTAAACATGTAAAATACTAACATTTAGTGGTTACACAGGTGACACACGCTATGCAGCAATATGTTATTACTGTTTTTATTACACTGTAATTGCACAAGTGCACTTTGAGTAGAACAGTGAAACACAAAGTAAAATCAGTATGATCAGAAATATGTATTTCTGTATCGTCCGTGGTCGCTGATGTGGACTGCAGTTAGAGCAGGGTAATTACTTAAGGCTTGCAGGATAGTGTTGGAGCCACACTCTAAAAAATAATGGGGCCAGTACCGGTTCTTCAGAGCGATGCCATAGAAGAACCTTATTCAGTGCTTCAAAGAACCATCGAGGCAACAGTTCTTTAAAGAACCATTTAATGAATGGTTCTTCAAAGAACTTGTTTTAGTTCTATGCAGCACCTTTTCAAAAGGTTCTTCCAAGCTCCTATTCCCAAAAGGATCTTCAAAGAACCCTCAAACAAGGATCTTCAAAGAACCAGTTGATCTAGTTCTTCAAAGAACCACTATAGGTTCATTATACACACCTCTTGATTTTATGATGGTTGCTTGGTTATGATTTTTTTTTACAACTAAATGATGCATCTATGCTTTCAGAGGAAGAATACAGACAATACTTCACACTTTTGGTCATTTTTATGTTTATTAAAAATCTTTATGTTTACAAGTTCATTAGTGATCATCAACTATAGCATTGCGCGCACACATAAACATATAAAGCGTTATAATCAACTGATTAAAACAGCAATCAAAATAGCAATAGCAAAAGCAAGGTGCGATCACTCTCTCACAAACACATTAGCAATGTCTTGTTGTTATTAAATTAACTGATAATTTAGACAGAAACACACACACACACATCAAAATAGCAATGCCTGTGTTGTTATTAAATTAACTGATCATTTAGACACACAGGTGCAATCTCTCACTCACACACACACACACAACACACACAACACACACACACATCAGTGAAGGGAATTGAACAGCTTCTGCACTGACAGAGGAACAGCACTTTTCATCTGAAAGACAAAGGCCTCAAGAAAGGCCAGTGTCTTTCGGAGAGGTTTGGGATAGTGAACTTGATAGACATGGAAAAGAGAAAAAGACACAGCTAAGGCCAAACTGACATCAATGCTACCATCATCTAAAATCATGTTACAACCATCCATCTTCACAGCTACTTCCGTGCTGGACAGGGGGTTGAAGCCGGTCATCACGATGGTGGGTGTGGGAGAAATGGGTTCCTATAAAATCACACTGCATGTTACAAAATATTACAAACTGTTCAACCAAATACAAGCATGCAAACCAACAAACAATGAACCAGCTTTCTTGTAATATCAAATTCAATCATGTGATCTACCAGTTCTAGCATTTGTGGCCACTGTATTCTAGACAACGTGGAAACAAAAGTATTCCATGAAAATGCCACATTAAAGCGATACAGTAACAAAATTCTACGGACTATTTTCTAAAGAGGCCTTACCTGGTCGTTGACAAAAAGGAATGCAGGATTTTCTTTGAAAAATGATGGCAGCAAGACAATGGCTGCATTGACCATTTGAGCTATAACAAAACAAAATAAAAAACAGACAACCTTTCAATTCCAGAACCCCACATTGTTTAGTCACTAAATGGTATTCTGCTAAATAGCACTCATTTTTACTTTACACATGACATGGGTGACCGTAAACATACCAAGTTTTTTTTTGCTAATTATTGTATACATTTAGGAATATGTTTCATCTGCATACTTGTACATAACATCAGAAAACTTGCAATACAAAACATGTCAAGAATAATCAGATGATGAAGTTTTGTGGGGATATCTATTAGTTGAGGTTTATAATCTATTCCCCTATAATGTAGCTCTCCATAGGTATACTGTATTATAGACATAAACATCCTGATAAAACACTAAAGCTACCCTGAATGCAATGCTTGAGTGGTACAGATGGGCCAAATTTGGCCATCTAGTTCAAAGACTAGTAGTAGGTGACAGGGGGAAAGCATGGCTTAATGAAAAAACATACACACCTTTTCTTTCTTGTTCATCCTCACATGACTGCAGTGTCTGCAGGCAGGTGTCTTTTAAAGTACCTGTAGAAAATCAGTAATACCAAAATGTAATTACTATATTCATATTGTTCTACATATCATTAACGTAAATTTCAAAAAATAAACTGTATTTTGCATTAGAAATCAGCAATGCTAAATTGTTTGAAAACAAGCATAATTTATTTCAGGCCCCATTTACACGTAAATGGTTATTTTGAAAAACAGACATTTTTCTTTGTTTGCGCCCTTCGTTTACACGCAAAAGGAGAATTCACATCTGAAAGCGATTCTTTCTAAAATCTCCAGCCAGAGTGGAGATTTTGGAAAACTTCGGTTGCACGTTTGCATGTAAACTTGTAATGTAATCTTGAATTTCCCCTTGGGGATCAATGAAGTATCCATCTATCTATCGATCTATCTAAACGGACAAAAACGGAGGTTTAGGCAGCCAACGTCACAGTAGGCCTATCGCCAGAACTTGCACCTCGCCAAAAGTGCAACCTATGTTTAGCCTACATTTTCATTTGGCTATGGTGATCATAGATGCATTCAGAGTAGCAGTCGCATTTTATGTTGGTGCAAACTATTTTCATCTGTTTGCAATTGCAAATACAGTTTAATAGAGAAGAGGAAGTGATTTGTTGCTGTTGTTGCTATTTTTTAGGATTCTGATTGGCTAGCGTGGGCTTGAGCTTCGTTACACTGCCAACTACAGGTTTGGCATGCTTGAGATGGCATATATACACGGGTTAGTGTAATGCGAAAACTTTTCTGAAAACTGGCAGGTGTGCGATGATATTTTTGAAAATGGAGAGGTGAAATGTCCGTTTATGAAAATAGCCGCCACGTGTAAAACGTAGCCTCAGTCAATTGCACTGAGCCCTCACAGATCACTCTCTTTTTTTGAGTCTGCAAAGGCAGAAATTCAGACTGGGCCAATGTCTCCTCATGATCCATAAGAAATTTAAAGGAACATTATCATGCATCACTGACTGCACCTGTAAAAAAAAAAAACTCTGTACCTTTAGGTGCCTTTTCTAACAACTTTGGCGCAAGTTCTCCCATTTTTGTTAGGATGGTTTTATCAGCGTCGATCTGGTAGATTCTTTTCATCTCTCCAAGGAGCTGTGGTAAACACAGAGGAAAATTGATGGCTGCATAAACAAAGTTGGTTGTTCTTGCACTAGACAAACAGCAGATTTATTGTAGGTAGAAGTGGTAGTGTAATCTAGTGTAAGGGGCAGAAAAGTTGTGAAGATGCCATCACTTGCTACCCTTGAGCAAGGCACTTAACACCAAGGCGGGGTCCTAAAGCAATTTACAAATCTAAATCACTTTGGATGAAATGGATAAATGCATAAATAAATAAAATGTATTTATATTCTCCAACACATACACTTACAATATTTGGCTAAGCTAGTTATCTAACGTTCAGTAACATATAACACTCCACCCACACAAAATTAAAGACAGAGACAATATTCAGATATTGACATTCAATCAAAAAAAAAAACTGACCGTTGAACATGTAAGCAGCAATAACTTTGAAAAACGTTGATAAAGTTTCAAGACGCAGCTATATAGAAGCTGCTAGCTAACGTTACTCATAAAATGGCGCCCGACCTGATTGCTTTAACGTTAACGTTATCGTAACTCCCCCTATTTCCACCGGTCCCGTATTTCCACCGTCTTGCGTGTATGTGTCACTTAATATCCATTTCTATACAAACCAAGACAGCGGACTCCTATAGAAAGCGCAACCACAGCACAACATAGGTGTATCTAAATTAGCTATGTACCAAGAATGACATTTTACCGTGACTCGAGGAGCTGTAAACAGTGTTGTAAGGCTGCGTGTACACAACCGCTTGGAGCTCCAGTGGAATTTTAATTTCCGCGAAATTCTCGGTCTAACGCCTATGTGCCGTTGAAAGCGGTGTAAATAGGCGACCCATCAGGCCAGCACTATAACTCCGGCGTGGTAAACAAAATCGGATATTTCAGGCAGTAAATGCTCCGTTAAGAACCAAACCAGATTTTGTTCAAATCTACACAACTATGGCTACTGAAAAATGTAAGGTTCATTTAGTAAATGTTATTTTGAAGTGTTAAAAACATCGTTGTTTTAGAATTTCTGAACAAAGTGGTGATAATTGGGGGTGTTACGATAGTTATGTTAAAAGTTAGCTAAGGATTTTCAACTTTTCTTTTGTAAAATTGGGATAAAGACTTCGTTTAAGTCAACCCACAAATCGCTAATGTATTTGCTTGATAATGAGACTAAGCTGGTGTACAACAAGCACTCTTAGAAACACTTACCAAAAGTTTATATATAATCTTCTGGCAGCTTCAAAGGAGATGATGTGACCTCAGCAGAAGTTCAGGCGAAGAGAAAAGACTGAGGATTAACGTTAGGTGAGATGGCGGTTTGGCAGCTAGAATGTTACATAAAAGATTCTGGAATCTTTGGATCTGAGGCTTCGTGTTGACAGACTGAAAATTATAGTTTTTGGAGGAAAGTGATACGCACACAAGACACAAAGTATAGCTATTTTTCAAACAATTTCACGCACACAGGCTTTCCCAAACCATTCAGCCTAGCTAGCCCTTTCCCTTCTCATTCCACCCTCCCAAACGAATCATGACCAAGGCTGTATGGTTATTCAATGCACACACAACCCGCTGCGATCAAATATGTCATTCAAACAAGCGACAAGTCACAAAACAACCTTGTTGTGCCCAAGAGATTGAGGCGAGCCTAGCCCAAGTGTAGCCTGCCAATGCCAGTGGGGTCAGTGGATTGTAGGGTTACAATAAATTAACAATGAACATGAAATTATCGTACATTATGAGATGTTTTGTTTTCATTATTGATCGGTATTGAGGTCAAATTATCGTACAAATACGATAATATCTGGCAACACTGGCGAGGCTGCTGCATGCCTGGCTCTAACCATGGAAATAATATGTATTTTATGCCATATTTGTGAAAGGAAAATGATGCACAAACTGTTTTAGAAATATTAACAACTATATCTGGTGACCTGATCACAATGTCCCAATGCCTAATGTGTGCATAGGCTAGTGTTCAGTGTGTGCATCATGACACCACAAGTAGGCTA
>NC_063209.1:17507445-17509945 GCF_017589495.1 Alosa alosa | reverse complement strand
AGCACCAAGGGTATACAGATATATGGCCTCTCATGCTGATGGACATTGGCCTGTGAGTAGTTGTGTAAGAGTCTAGTGTAAAAGCATAGAAATGTCTCTATTATAAAGCTGATTTATCCTGTTTCATTTGTCATCTAATGTTTCAGAACAGCAGATGGCTTTGTGTGTTTGTCTTCAGCATGCAGGAATCCTTTAGCTGCGTTATTGACCTCTTTGTTGTGCATTAGAGACAGAGGCAGCGGGAGTTTGACAATAAGACAAGTCGTCCTTGTTTGTGTGAATGTTGCGTCGTTTGTTTGTCTCTGTTTTCACAGCGGATCTGCCACCTGATGCTGGGATGTATTCTCCGCTGTTCATAATTTGTCAGCTTCTTGTGTTCCGTGGCAAATGATGTCTCACCTCCCTCTTGTCTTCTCACGCTCTATCTTTCTCTCTATCTCTCTATCTCTATCTCTATCTCTCTCTCTCTCTCTCTCTCTCTTTCTCTATCTTTCTCTCTATATATATCTTCCTCTCTCTCCCTCTACATCTCTCTTCCCTCTATCTCTTCTATTCTTTCCTTTCCTTTATGTCCCTCTTCTTCTCTGTTTCTCTTTTCACTACCTCCCTCCTTCCTACCATCTCTTTGTCTATTTTTCTGCTTCTTTCTCACTGTATCATGTTCATCTCTCTCTCTCTGTCTCTCTCTCTCTCTGTGTGTCTCTCTCTTTCACTCTTTCTCTGTCTCTCTCTATCATTTGCCTGATCTCTATTGTTGATGGCATCATGGCTGTCTGCGTAGCGTGACTGGAGGGGTAAAGCTACATTGTAGCCTTTTTAAAGTGTCTTTGATCCATATAACGGTACATTAAAGGGCAAAAGTCTCTTATTGACTCTCTCTCTCTCTCTCTCTCTCTCTCTCTCTCTCTCTCTCTCTCTCTCTCTCTCTCTCTCTCTCTGTGCAGATGTGCAGCACATCAAGCGGCGAGACATTGTCCTGAAGCGAGAGCTGGGCGAGGGTGCGTTCGGGAAAGTCTTCCTGGCAGAATGCTACAACTTCAGTCCCAACAAGGACAAGATGCTGGTAGCTGTCAAGGTAAGCAGAGATCAGGTGTGTGTGTGTGTGTGTGTGTGTGTGTGTGTGTGTGTGTGTGTGTGTGTGTGTGTGTGTGTGTGTGTGGTTTATGTGTGTGTGTGTGTGTGTGTGTGTGTGTGTGTGTGTGTATGTGTGTGCATGCGTGTATGTGTGTATGTGTATGTGTGTGTGTGTGTGTGTATGTGAGTCCTCTGACAGGCCAGACATCACCCAGTGTGTGTCGCTGCATGAGTCCTCGTTAAAGCAGTTCTGTGTTTATGTCGGGGAGCCGCCAGACAGCATGGAATTAATCCAATACACACACACACACACACACACACACATGCCTACACTGCCTCCCTCATATTTCCTGTCACGTTGCAGGAGGTTGCATGTTTAAGGACATCCTCACGAAGACCATGTGCATTTCACACTGCACATTCAGTCTGATGCAAACATTGAAATGGTGACTGCTCTCATATGCCGTACATCAACAATAATATTTTACTTCTTCCATTGAAAACCAGAGATGTAGGAATGTTATTAATTTGGTGAATGGATGGATGGATGGATGGATGGATGGATGAATGGAAACTATGGTCTCTTGACAAGGAGATACAGGTGGTTCAAGTTTCAAAGGGTCAAATATATTTATTAAATAACAAATAGCTTGCAATAAGCTTGTGTAACAGCCCTCTGCACTACTAAATAAGAATAAACCTTACTAGTTACTAGCACAATTATTGAAAAAGTAGTCTTTAATCAATTAACCACCTTCCTAACATTAAATGGGTGTTTTGATTACTTTCAGTCTGGTTTTCGGGCAAATCACAGCACTGAAACAGCTCTCATTAAAGTTTCCAATGACATACGTCTCAACACAGATTCAGGTAAAACATCAGTCCTAGTGCTACTGGACCTTAGTGCAGCATTTGACACTGTTGATCACAATATTTTACTACACAGACTAGAACACTGGGTTGGATTTACAGGCATAGTTATCAGCTGGCTAAAATCATATCTACAAGAAAGGAGCTTCTTTGTTGCCATCGGAAACTGTACCTCAACACAAACAAAATTTTCTTCAGCTGAACAAAGAAAAAACTGGAGTAATTATATTTGGTAAAAAGGAGGAAAGACTTAGGGTTGCCACTCTCCTTGACACAAAAGGGTTGAAGGCAAAGGATATTGTTAAAAATCTTGGTGTATTAATTGACAGTGATCTAAATTTCAACAGCCACATGAAAGCGATAACTAAATCAGCTTTTTACCACCTCAAAAATATTGCCAAACTCAGAGGGCTGATATCAAAACATGACTTAGAAAAACTCATTCATGCATTTATCTCCAGCAGGGTTGATTACTGCAATAGACTGTTCACAGGCCTTCCTAAAAAGACTATTAAACAGCTTCAGGTGATACAAAATGCAGCAGCTAGGATTCTCA
>NC_063209.1:17494945-17497445 GCF_017589495.1 Alosa alosa | reverse complement strand
TTAGTCTTTGCCTGACATGGGCCTGGATAAGTCTACTGCAGACTGTTGGGTTTAAATTAAAATATCCTATCGGATTTCAGCATGCCAAGATAAGACCTGAGCAAGACTAAGGCTTAGATATGCGCAGCACTAATTGCTACTTACTGATAGACTATCTAAGCATTGATTATTGCTTTGCAAGACATTTTAAGTCCAAATTAGTCCAGCAGTCAAGAGATATCTTGACATCTATTATTCTATATTCATATACATCCATATCTACTGTATAAGATTTACTACAGCATCTTAAGATACTATCTACACCATTGAATAGCTTGTACAAAGGCGCCTATTTAATAGACTCATATTACATGTACAGAGATTTTGAAAGTGTTTATTAGCCCAGCATAAGGCATCTTTCCCAGTGATCACTACATGCTGAGACCTTTATACACCAGATTAGCACAGTAGAAACACATCTTTACGACGTAAAGCACTATGCTAGCCACTGTAACGCCTACGCAGGAATAAATGCGTCCCTGCCTCTGTTCGCTGACCCTGCGTCCAAAGACAATATATTAATTTGTTAGAAAGTGACACTGGTCAAGGGACAGCTATACCAAAGAGGTTCATCCACTATCTTTTGCAATACTCAGAGGTGTACTCAGAAGTCCGGCTTCAGACAATAGAAGTCCTACCATGCATTGGTTCTATAGTGATTTCACATATCAGCTCGTCTACCTGGCTGAGAAGCTGTGCCAATTAGAATCAGCTGGTTTGGTGAACGCTTGGAGCAAATATGTGGCAGAGATTTCATTTTCTGGCTTTTACACCTCTGGGCTGGCTATACTATATTATAATGCTGATAGCTGATACATGCTGCTAAGTGAGTGCAAAAGGCTGCATAGATGGCCGCTAGCATCCAGGCCACTGTCTGCACTGAACCATATGGGAGAGTACAGTGCTCGGTCTCACCAGCAGGGATGGTAATGACAGGAGGCACGCACACTCAGTGGTAGGTGTGAAGACTTGTGAGACAGTAGGAACAGTGTGTGCTGGAACATTCTTTGGTTCAGTAAGCCGCCTCCTCTGAAGTGGTGATTAGGTGAGATGGTCATGGAGAGGTGGCCTGTGGATTGGGGCTATCGGGGATATCAAGATGTGTCCCAGCAGAGAGGAGATTCTCTGGACTAGACTCCACCAAAAACCACTAAGTCTGAAAGGGAGAAAGAAGCTTGTCATGGTTAATCCTTTCTAATGCTGAAGGGAAAAATGGCCTGTTTCTCACAATGCTCTGTCTCTCACTATGTTGACGGCTTTGCCTTTTGGGTAGATAAGTGTAGGTGAGTAATTATCCCACCATCTTAATTATTTATTTAGCGTTTTAACGCTGACTGGGGCTCATAAGGAAGTACACCTCACACCATCCTGCTGCCAAGTGGTTGCCTGTTCACCCAGGGCACGACAATGCAAAACACAAACATCATGTTCATCATAAGAGTCCCACAGCTGTACAAGTGTACAGACTAGCACAAATGCGTTGAGTTGTTTCATGTAACACTGACATTTAAGGAAGATGACTCACATATGCTGTCACCACCATTGGTGCACACCACTGTTTTTACACGGACTGTGAACTAGATGAGATGCACATCCTTATTGTCTTGACAAGAGAACCATGGGGAGAGAGAAAACAAGAGAGAGAGAGAGAGAGTTAAACAAAAGGAGTCACTTCATCAGTGAAGCACACAAAAAAGTCAAACACACACACACACACACACACACACACACACACACACACACACACGTACACATTGCCTCAAAGCCACACACACACACACACACTTACATGTACTCCCATCCACACCATCACGTACACACACACACACACACTGCCGTTGCAGTAATGTATGATGCATGATTTTTTGTTTTCTTTCTTTACACACTACTACGTACATGTATGCTTTGGCCATACAAATTGTATTTTTTGGGGAAGAAAGGGACAAAGAGAGAGCGTCTGTGTGTGAGAGGAAGTGTGTGTGTGTGTGTGTGTGTGTGTGTGTGTGTGTGTGTGTGTGTGTGTGAGAGAGGAAGAAAAAGAGACACTGTGTGTGTGTGTGTGTGTGTGTGTGTGTGTGTGTGTGTGTGTGTGTGTGTGTGTGTGTGTGTGTGTTTGTGTGTGCATGCGTGTGTGTGTGTGTGTTTGTGTGTGTGTGTGTGTGTGAGAAGTTTTCTTCCCTCCAGACGGCTCTGTTGCAGCTGGAGGCTGGGCACTGTGGGGTGTGATAGCATCGATGGCTATGCTGCATTCAGGGCTATTGACCAGATTAGGAGATCATAACGGCACTGGACACATCCTGCCCATCCAGTGATTAGAAAAGAAAGCTGGTGCCAAGTAGCCCCCACTGCTCATCACACTTAGCGTCAGTCCAAGCCTATCCGGATCTATCAACCCCTCTTCTGTCCTCTTCTCCTCTATCCTCTCCTATCATCCTCTCATCTCTCCTCTCTTCTCCTCTTC
>NC_063209.1:17467445-17489945 GCF_017589495.1 Alosa alosa | reverse complement strand
ATGCTCACAGCAAGCTGGTTTCTTTTAAATTCTCTGCTAAAATGAGCACGTGGTCATCATCATTTCAACTGCAAATGCCAGTTTTGGCAATAAACATGAAAGGAGCCAATCAGTGGCCTATAAACTGCAACCCTCACATGGTGACTGATGAGTCGTTCAGATGTATCTGTTCAGACAAACATGTTCGCCACAAACGTTCGCCTCCCCACTGAGGTCCCCACTTGGTCCAAAATATGTCAAAAAGACGTCTAGATGATAGCCTGGACGGACCAATGTGATGTCAACTTGCGTTCAAACTCCATGAACAGACACACTGAGTAAGCAACGTCTATGGACGTCCAGTTTGAACGCACCTCGCGCTACTGAAGTGTTCCGTTAGCAGAGCACAAAAATAATTTTAGAAGACTGGTCTATTCTTTTTCACGCCACTTTGACGTCAGATGTAGCCAGTTCCATAGTTTATAGAGGAAGCTAATTATTGCAGCGTGCACTCGGCAAATGGAGTGCTTCGGTTATGTGCCTGGTCTTGCCTGCCAGTTAGCACTTAGGTAACATTAACCTTCTGAAGTCTGACCCCCTGCTATGGACAAGGGCAACAGGTGGAGTGGATAGGGTAGGTGGGGTAGGTGGAGGATGAAAGATGAGTGAGGGGTAGATGGAGCTGTTGAAGATGTACCTCCGTGCTGTGTTGCACTGACTACATGCCGTCGAGATGAGGAGAGCCATATGTTCTCCTCCAATGTATAGAAAATGAATGGAGGATGCATACATAATGAATGAAAGGCTTTCATTATCGCTGCAGGTAGCTGGAGAGGGGTTAGTGAAAGGGCAGAGATGTGTGCACTTCAAGCATTTATGCATTTATAACTTCCCCATTTACACACACACACACACACACACACACACACACACACACACACACACACACACACACAATAATCACATTCATATTCACACACTGACATTCACACACACACACACACACACACACACACACACACACACACACACACACACACACACACACACACACACACACACACACACACACACACACACACACACACACACACACACAGAGAAAGAAAAGCGCAGGGTTCGTGACTGTGAGTCTTTTCCATAAGAATGGGATGAAAGACAGCCTGGAGGCAGGAGAACAGAGCGGCCGCCCTCACTCATCCCCCACCACACACACACACACACACACACACACACACACACACACACACACACACACACACACACACACACACACACACACACACACACACACACACACACACACACACACACACACACACACACACACACACTGCTCCTGCCATCATCACTTACTCTCCTCTCTTCTGCTCGGTGTTCTCTCTCTGCTGTGCGTTGCCGCTGCCGCTCCTGGCGGGAAATAATAAGCCCATAACTGCGCCTCCCTGTCATGTTTCCTGAACACATCTTATTCCCCACCCCACCCCGCACCTCCTCCCCCCAACCCTGCACCTCCTCTCTCATCTCCCATCTCCCCCTGCACCAACCCTCCCCTCCTGTAGAGGAGCAGCCTAAGCTACAGTAGTGTTGAGTGTTGGCATCAGGACACGCACACACACACACACACACACACACACACACACACACACACACACACACACATATCCACTCCTTACCACTTCTCTTCTGCCTTGGAATTAGGCTACGTAACAGACACACACACACACACACACACACACACACACCACACCACACACACACCACACACACACACACACACACACACACACACACACACACACACACACACACACACACACACACACACACACCACACCACACACACACACACACACACACCACACACACTCACACACACACACACACACACACACCACACCACACACACACACACACACACACACACACACACACACATCTTCCCTCCAGAGCTTCCCCTCCCGGAGCCGCATCAGGAGGTATCAGGCTATTAGTATCCCGCTTCAGCTCACAAGCTCACACAGGGGAGACAGGCAAGAGGCACGCCAAGGTCACAGATGCCAGGAGTGTGCATGTGTGTATGTGTGTGTGTGTGTGTGTGAATCAATGGGATTCCCATATACACCAGTGTGTGTGTATGATACATACCAAGGTCATGGTTGGGATTTCTATACAGTTTTTTTTTAGGATGCTAGATTCTATTGCTAGATACACAACAGGGGGCTGTTCAGAGTATCAAACAAAGTCAAGCATTTTTTTTAAATGTTTTTTTAGAGAGAGTATCCATAGGGCCATGTGAATGTTTTTATTTTTTCTTCTAACATACATTTGTTTTCCCTTGAGATGATTTAGCATTCCTATTACGAGGGACTTTGGGAGTTTTGCATTTTTAAGATCATCTTAAATTCACCTTAAGATCAGCTCAAGGTCATGTTAAGTTTAACTTTAGCTTAAGTTCAATTTTAAGTTCAGTTTAAGTTCATCCTGTTAAGTTCATGTTCAGTTCATGGTACGTTCATGCAGGACAGAGAGGTGAGAACGGGATTAAAGTGGTTGAGATCTTTGGGCAGCTGGAGGTTGGGTGTGACATTTAGTCTGCAGGGAAGTGACAGTCCATGTAGCCAGTGTCTAGCAGAGTATAACTAAAGTTCATCACCAGTTCATCATGCAGAAGAGAAGGGTTAGGCTAAGTTCATCTTAAGATCATGCAGGAGAGAAGGGTTAGGCTAAGTTCATCCCTAAGATCCATGGGAGAGAAGGGTTAGGCTAAGTTCATCCTAAAATCACGCAGGACAGGTGAGAATGGGACTGAACTGTTCTGATCTGGTTTGTGAGTATCTGTGTGGTATAGAGAACACATCCACTGTGCAGAATGATAGCTATGCATGTATTTAGTGCTCTGCAGGACTGATCATCTGTATGGTAAAGAGAGGAGCAGCAGTCAATGGACACAGCCTGTGTGCAGAGGAGCAGTTGTGCGTTAAGGGGGAGTGTGCTGGTGGATGTATACATTGTGTATGTGGTGTGTGTGTGGTGTGTGTGTGTGTGTGTGTGTGTGTGTGCATGTATGTGTGTGTGTGTGTGTGTGTGTGTGTGTGTGTGTGTGCATGTATGCGTGTGTGTGTGTGTGTTTGTGTGCATGTGTGTGTGTGTGTGTGTATGTGGTGTGTGTGTGTGTGTGTGTGTGTGTGTGTGTGTGTGTGTGTGTGTGTGTGCATGTGCATGTGCGTGTGTGTGTATGTGTGTGTGTGTGTGTGTGTGTGTGTGTATGTGGTGTGTGTGTGTGTGTGTGTGTGTGTGTGTGTGTGTGTGAATGTGTGTGTGGTGTGTGTGTGTGTGTTGGCCAGGCCTACAGAGCGGCTGAGAGCCTTGTAAAGATGCTCCAGAGTGGGCAGAGCTAATAGCTGCTAATGAGGTTGAACAGGTTACACACAGCCTGTGGGAGGACATCCATCCCCCGGAGAGAAGCTAACATGTCTCTCTATCTCCCCACTCTTCTCTCTCTCCGCTCCTCTCCTTTCCTCTCCACCTCTTTTTTCCTCCTTCCTCCTCATCTTTTCTCTGTCACTCCTCTTTCTTATCCTCCTTCATTTTCTCTCTTCTCCCCCTCTTCTCACTCTCTCTCTCTTCTCTCACCCTCTCTCTCTCTCTTCTCTCGTCCTCTCATCCTCTCTCTTCTCTTTTTCCTCTTTCCTCTGTCCTTCTTTCTCCTCCTCCTCCTAATTTATCTCCTCCTCTTTCCTTCTCTCCTCCTCTCCTCCTTTCCTCTGCCTCTCCTCTCCTCCTCTCCTGTCTCCTCTGTCCTTCTTTCTATTCCTTCTCCTTCTCTCCTGTCTCCTCTGACCTTCTCTCCTCTTCCTCCTCCTCTTTCCCTCTCTCCTCCTCTCCTCCTCTCCTCCTCTCCTCCTCTCCTCTCCTTCTCTCCGGTCTCCTGGACAGGTCATCGAGTGCATCACCCAGGGCCGCGTGCTGGAGCGGCCGCGGCTGTGTCCTAAGGAGGTGTACGATGTGATGCTGGGCTGCTGGCAGCGAGAACCACAGCAGCGGCTCAACATCAAGGAGATCCAGAACATCCTGTTCGCACTGGGCAAAGCCACGCCCGTCTACATGGACATCCTGGGCTAGTCGAGGCATGAGGAGGGAGACGCGGCGATGGACACAGAGACACACACACACACGCGTGGGCGCTTGCGCCCGTGTACGGTTTCTGTGTCTGTGTTTGTCCACACACGCGTGTGCCAACTCAAATCCAGGAATAACCAAACCAACCTTACTGCTCCACTGTACAAACATGGACAAGCTGGGGACGGACTCAAGTGCCTGCTACTTGCTCTTTTTGTTTTTGTTTTCGATACACTGGACAAAACTATTTAAAGACGAAAACAAAATAGAAAAAAGAATGAAAAATGAATAAAAAAATACTTTTACATTTTGTTTACTCTCATACAATACACAGTGTACAAAGCTATTCTACAAACAAAGACAAAAAAGAAAACTTTTTTTCTCTTTAAAAGCTGAGACAAATTCTATAAGGATATGGAAAGGTGATATATATATCCAGCTGGTCTTTGCAACCAGTTGTTTGTAGGTTGGCAACAACATGTATGAAGAGTAAGATTTCCAGTGTTTGATTTTATAAATATATATAAATATATTATATATATTTTTATTTATTTAGTGTTTTATCGGAGGTACGGATTTCTGATGTGTCTGATGCTAAGACCTGACCCCTCCCCCTTTCTAAGATGAGTGCTATTAGCTGTTAGTCTGGGCTTTCAGAGGAAGGCCTTACTATAATCTGATTGGTTGGGGCTTCCCGAGGAACGCCTTTCTACAATCCGATTGGCCAGAACCAGGCTGCCAGGGAGCTAGACTTTTTTACTTAAGCTGAATTGATATGTCACAAGTCCTAGCAAGGGTGGGGTGGACCTTCAATCAGTCAAAAAATACACAAACATAAAAAATACACAAACATATATATTTTACTTGTACTTGATTGTACATATTGTACATTTATATAGGTGTCAAACTATGTTAACTTATTTTTTCCTACCTAGGGCATTTTAGTTGTTTTTTTGGCTATATGGTAGGTTAATACTCTAAAGCTACTCTAAACGTGTGCGTTCAGGAGGGTGTTTGTGTCATGTTCTTGTTCATTTTAGCGCTTCAATCTGAGCAGAGTGGAGCAGCGTGAAGACAGCGCCACCTCAGGTGTCGGACCCGCAGCTGAAAACGAAATAATAAAAAAAAAAAAGCAAGAGACATTTGGAGCGCGTGTCCTGGGAGACTGCTCCAGTGGGGAGCCCATGGAGTGTGCTGTGCTGTACTGGGTGTAAAACAGTGTTTCTCTGTGTACTTCATCGTCTCCCACCACCGTACCACACAGGCCAGTCAAGTCCAGTGACTGATGTCTTTCAGATCGTTTGTGATCCCCGATATGGGACGGTCGCAGATGCGTTTACTAGCGTGGATGTTCTCGTGGGACTTACACGTCAGCCGTTCCCCCTACAGCTCCCGTGCGTGGAAAGTGGTGCTCCATCGCCATGGTTTCGATAGCGTGGCCCAATGAAAATGTTTGTTGCAGCGAGGCTGTCGTCTTGGCAACGCTCCCACAGGCTCCACTTCTTCTGAAAACTTTACTTCCTGCTTCAAAAACCTTTCAGAATGTCTTTGGGGGTTTTTGTTTGTTTGTTTGTTTGTTTGTTTTTTACTTTTTTGTTGTTCATTTGTTCTTTGTTTTTTGGCTACTTGCAATATCAGAAACATTTGCAAAGAAGATAAACTGTATAAGACATTCAAATGTATGTATAGATAACTGTGCGAAATAAAGACATCTGGCTTAAAGATGTCACCTGGTGTTTATTCTCATGCGCGTGTGATGCTTCTGAGGCTTATTGTAACATTTAATCTCAAGAGGTGAGTTCAAATTCCTTGAACAGAGGCGAACATTAATGATTTTGAGTAAACATTCCATTTTGATGGTTGCCACTGTTTATCTAAATTACAGAACTACTACTGCAGGTGTACAGCTCAAACTGTAGTTCCTTACTCTCTTAACTTGAGCTCCATCCAATGGGGCGATCAACAGTAAAACTCAACAAACACCTTTCAATATACTCACACCACTGGATGTATCTGCATATAGGCATATAAACAACCACTATCAAGTCAATCAAATCTAAAGCTACAGTCATAATACAGCAGTAAATAGATAAAGTTTAAGAGTCATGTCGTCCAGATGTCCCGAGCCAAAAGCCTCTCTGTAACAGGACAGTGAGCTTTTACACTATTCAAGGGTCAAGTGCCCCTCACTGAGAACAGGTCAGATCTAGAACACTTGGGCAGAGCTTCAGAGAGAACTGAGGAGCTAAAGAACATGTGGAATACACTAGTAGAACAACACAAAAGAACGGACAGGAAACAATAGGATGACATCACAAAGGCTGTAACACAATACAGAGACATTGGCAACAAACCTGTCTAAAGCACTTCATGTGATCTCATATGTCTGAAGCACTTCATGTGAGCACTTCATATGATCTCATATGTCTGAAGCACTTCATGTGAGCACTTCATATGATCTCATATGTCTGAAGCACTTCATATGATCTCATATGTCTGAAGCACTTCATGTGATTTCATATGTCTGAAGCACTTCATGTGATCTCGTATGTCTGAAGCACTTCATGTGATCTCATTTTTCTGAAGCACTTTATATGATCTCATATGCCTGAAGGTCTGCTTTTCTGTGCCCCAAGTTACAAGACGATCATTTTTTAAATCTGCATGACATAGTACCATACCATAGTAGTAAAGAACTATTAGATTTGTTAAACAAGTATAGCACTGTAATACAGGTGAGCGCTAAATACAGGAGATTTCTTTTTGGGGGGGGTGATGTTCTGTAGATACTTTTGGGTGCTTCTGCTGCCATTTAATTAAATGTGATTTTGGAGGTCACCCTCCCGGGGAAAAATGTGTGTGTTTGTGTGTGTGTTTTTGTGCCACCCAGGAAAAGCAAAGCCTCCAGAGAGTGTTATCATTTGGCCTTAACTTCCAGTTGCTTTCTCTCTCTCTCTCCCTCTCTCTCTCTCTCTCTCTCTCTCTCTCTCTCTCTCTCATACACATACACACACACACACACATACATTTCAGTGTCTGCACCACTGCCAGTGTAATCCTGGCGCAGTCCTCTGAGGTAGGAACTGTTTGCTCGACAGCCATTTGCCCCCACACACACCGCTGCCAAGGCAAGTGGAAACACCACCAGCAGCACACTGCCTCTACCCCATGCCTAAAGTAAATATATAAATAAATAAATAAATACATACATACATATCTAAATATATAAATAAGAGAGCGACGCTAAACTCACACACAGTTCTACAGTTCCACAACGCTCCACTGAAGGCTTTCCTAGAACTGACAGCCCAACGTTCCGCTGTGGAACTCCACAATTGTCTTTGTGACATTCTGGAACTTTGTAACGCGTCACTCAAGGCCTTGTTTGTGTGTGTGTGTGTGTGCGTGTCACAAGTAAATGGCAGGGGAGGACAGCCTAAGCCGCATATCACTGCTATGATTGCCTGCCTCGATTATGGCCTTGGCTGTCTGGCGCGGGTTTGTTATCTCAGCAGATGGCGGGATGTTGTATCTGCACATTCTGTTTGGTGTTTACAGAGATGACACTGAGATACACCAACACCACCCCAACACACACACACACACACAGACACCCACACACACACACAGACAAACACACGCACACACAGACACACACACTACGTCCACCCTACCACCCGACAGCACACAGGAAGGTAGGCCCATCAATAAATAATTACAGCAGAACCAGGGAGGTGCTATCTGGGGTGGTCTGGGTCATTTAAATGAGGAATGGGGGGAAATAACTCATCACTGCCTTTTCATTTGTTAATCACGGTAAATATGGAGAAATGTGAGGTCTGTACACTGAGAATGTAAAATTCTAATTATTTAATGAAAAAAATCGTTCTCTGTTTTTCTCTCTTCCTCTATCCATATCTCTCTCTCTCTCTCTCTCTCTCTCTTCTCTAAGGATTGCACCTTGCATATGATTTTTACAAGGTCAGCGCCATTATATGCATTCAAGGTCATTACACACTTCCAGGGTCGTTGTTGCCTTGCCATTTGCGCTCATGTGAGGATGGATGTTGGTTTATTTAGTGGGGAATTGCTCTGATAATGCCCCTTTCCACAGACAGATGGAGCGGGGCGATAACATCAGCTGCACTTTGGGCCCATTTCTGATTTATCCAGGAAAGAGGAGGATAAGAAAAGGAAAAAAAAAAAACAAAAATTGGCGTCGAGGCCCAATCTTCGATCCTGTCAGCTTGTGTGGATGTCCAAATTAACCTCGCTGCTCCGGGTCCTCGTACGAGACCTCATTAGTATGCTGGAGGAGGGGTGTGGTGTGACTCTACCCATCTGGGTAAGAGTGTGTGTGTGTGTGTGTGTGTGTGTGTGTGTGTGTGTGTGTGTGTGTGTGTGTGTAGAATGTGGAGGTAAAATCACAAGAAAACGGACAGTTAATGATTGACAGAGTCCCAGTTGTCTTCTTTGCCAGTGTGTGAACATCTGTTCCTTAACGCTTTCTCCCTTCATCATCCATCAGGAACCAGACTAACAGACCAGGGCCAGATTAGAGCCAGATCAGAGCCAGATCAGAGCCAGACCAGAGCAAATCAGCTGTTATATGCCAGTGTGGTATCTATATGAAATACAGGATTTGCCTCTGCTTGCTTTGTCATGTTTGTTTCCATTTGTTCATGGATCTCCTTCATGCCAGTCTGCGCAGAACTATTTTTAAACACCTTTTCACACCTCCATTAATTTGAATTTATTCTCCCTCTCCTCCCACTCACTGGAGTGCATTTTCATGAGCCTTTGTTTAAAAACGATGTTTCTTAATATCTTTCTTAGAGAGTAGAGGTCAAAATAAACATCAAACAGTTCATGTTTGACAGATGAAGCTCTGGTCCGGCTGGGACAAAGCCAGAGTTGGTTGCCTTTTCATATTTCAGTCCAGGCTGGAGCAGCAAGCTGTACACTGTGTTAGACTCTCCCACCGTTTTATCTTCATATAAGTGTTGATCTTTTACAGTTGTTGGATGTGCGTACCCTGCACTCTACTTTTTCTCCAGAGCAGACAGTGTGATATCCTGATATAGTTTTCCATCCTAGATGGATAGGAGTCTTTAACCTGTTAAGGAGTGAATTATTTTCCTGGTTCTTTCTAGAATTCTACGCAAATTATCTAGTTTCAGTGTTCTTTAGGGGAAATCTCTGAGGGTTATTGTCGCACCATAGTGCAGAACTCTTGGTTTGCGAACATTCTTATCACATATTTGTGACGGTACTCCAGGTTAATGTCCCCATATAACATTGTAACACTGCATTCCCAACCCCACCCAATACAAGCACATCACATTAGAACACACAAGTAGGCACATCATTGGAACACAAATCTACATAACAGAGGGGTGTGGCAGCGGCAACACTGGATCTCATAGTTTTCTTCAAAGTAGTTGTATGCACATCCCACCTCACTGAGGCCAGGTGCAGGACAAAAAAGGGCTTATCGAAGAAAAGAAGAATAGTTGTCCGCACACTGCAATCTCCCAGTAGAACTAAATGTATTGAGTTAAAAACATAACACAACGTTTTGACCCAGCATGGTCTTCATCAGGCCAGGGTCATCTTCAACACTGGATCTCATCCCATTGGTCCCCAACCTGTGTGTGCGGGAACTGTTTGTTAAACTTGCACATCTAACAGGGGGATGATTGACAGACTGAGCAGAGTGTGTGAGCTGCATCCGGTCTAGAGGCGGCTGTACAGGCTGTGTCAGGAACATTTGCGTCTTCCAACTTTGCGTATCTTAGCATTTGCTCATTTATTTATTCATTTATTATAATTTAATTTATTCCCGTTCTGCCGAACTGTTCAGAAGCGCTTCTGAATTTCTTTACTCGAGAAAAAAAAAAGCTTTATGGTGATGGAGTTTTTGGAGTTTCATTTTAAAATCTGATTCATTTATTTCAGTCTCTAGGAAGTGATCAACCTACTGCTGACAAGAGACAACTCTCTCTCATTCTCTTTCTCTATTTCTCTCATTCTCTTTCTCTCATTTTCTCTGTCTCTCTCTCTCTCATTCTCTTTCTCTCCATCGCTGTTCTTCATCATTGTCTCTCTTTATCTTTTTCACTCCCCATCTCTCTCATTATCTCTCTCTATATCTCTCTCTCATTTCATGTTCTCTTTTATATCCATTCTTTTTCATTCCCCCTTCCCATCTCTCTCTCTCTCTCTCTCTCTCTTTCTCTCGCTCTCTCTCTCTCTCCCACTCTGTCTTTCTTTCCCTCCCATTAACTGGGACTAGCCTGACTAGCTGTTTTCCAAGCAGTAGTAACAACACCTCTGTTCTGGAGCCTCGGTGATCTATGTTTTATTGAGCGCTAAGAAAAGAGAAAGGCGTGCATAAAACATGATCACACTGGAGCCTCCTCTGTGGCTCCTGGAAGTGAGCGCAGATTCATGATTCAAACATGCCATAGCACAGAAACACTGATCACAGCGCAGGAGGCCTTTCACTTTTTCTCTGGTTTGCAAAACACAAAATAAAACAAATCTCCTGCAGTGGGGCTTGTTCTGACATGCTCCTCCACAGCAGTCATCAAAGGTCAAAACCTCCTCTGAATATCCTCAGAATATCTTTCTAGCTGCCAATCAAGAGATCAAAATGGCTTCCTTGACAGTAAATCAACAGATTTTGTTGCTGAGGTCTGGTTCTGGTCCGGGTTTGGCCCGCATGTGGCTGTTCTGGGCCAGGTCCGCTCTGGTGTCGCCGTCGTCGTCCTGTTGGTTCCCCAGGAGAGGAGCTGGGTCCTGGAACTGGGTGAGCTGAAAGTTAATGGGTCAGCGAGGCGTTCTGGTGGAGGGGATTTTCACACCTAATCAAATCCCCAGGATTCCAGCCTGGAAAGTCAAGCCAGTCATCCGACAAAGTGCCATGTGTTACAGCCCCACATTTGCAGAGGAGTGTTTGTAAAGGGAAACACTCTGTAAGTGGATGTCGTATATTCTCTGTAGGACTCAGTGAATCGAAAGAGGTCTTTACTCCCCGTGTGACCAAACGCTGAAACACCTGACCGAGTGAACCGATTGTTTGACTACAGAACTGGAGCTACGTCGTCGTGGGTGAGCATCCATCAATATTTAATTGACAATAAACAGCATGTCACAATAGGACATTCAGCCAGGCTGAAATATGGACATGGCAATAATGTGGTGACACAGACTAACGACACAGACTTCTAATCAGCCAAGTGATCATGATTAGCTCGTCATGGTCATATCTTGAGCCACTACTAACGGCCTCCTTATCATGCTGTTTTGAATCTTCAGAAGTAAAATTCTGAAGTATAGTCTTTATGTGTGTGTGTGTGTGTGTGTGTGTGTGTGTGTGTGTGTGTGTGTGTGTGTGTGTTCTGAAGTCTGAACTCTTGAGTTGTTTGTGCATCTCTCATTGGGGAATGAGAGTGCCTTTATTTCCGTCTCCTTATATAAGATGTTCTACTCTACAGCACTGTCAGGCTCTGTGGGAGCTTTATGGCTCCTCGGACATCGGTCAGTACAGCACTCTCCTGTGAGAGCCCTGTGAACAGTCCTGTGTGTGTGGAGGGGGACCTCAGGCCTGTCCTAATGTGCGCTGTGTTATTAGCTGAATTAATTGCTCTTTAAAATGCTGTTTGTTTCTGCAGAGCTTGCGTCACCAAAGTTCACTGGTGTCTTGCCTTGCCACGTTGACACATATTTGAAATAATGCATCATTTTAAAAAAATATGAGAAATGTAGGATATTTTTCTCCCCACTCAAGTATAATGTGGGTAATGTCAACTTAATTATTTCATGTTAGTCACATAAACACGCAAAGGCGGTTTGCTCGACTGGCGGTGAGGTCATGCGTCGGTTGTAAAACACGCGTTGCCATGGCAATAGCCTTTGCGGTATTATCAAAACAAAGGCGAGACAAGCGATGGCTCCCTGTCCGCTCGCTTGCTGAGAGAGAAGCGGGGAGTGCAATCAACCTCAGCCGTGCACTAACGCTCGGATGAGTCAGAGTGGGACCTGTGCTCTTTAACCTCCCGCTCTAATGGGAAAATGTCTCAGAGGAGAGAGAGAGAGAGAGAGAGAGAGAGAGAGAGAGAGAGAGAGAGAGAGGAAGGGAGAGACAGAAACAGAGATCGAGAGAGACAGAGACAGAGATTGAGAGAGAGGGAAAATGGCTCAGAGGAGAGAAATAGAGACAGAGAGAGAGAGTTTCACTACAGAGAGAAAGAGAGAAAGAGAGAAAGAGAAGTAGTAACAACAGAAAACATGATCTACTCCTTCCTGTTCACCAAATTTAAAAAGTCTGAAGATAATATCAATGTAGCCACCAAAACATTAACAACAATATTTTCCACAATAGCCAAAACATCTTTAAAAAGACAAGGAATAGTTAATAGCAAGAAAAACAAAAAAAAGAAATGGTTTGACAAAGACTGTCTATTACTAAGAAAAGAATTACGATCTTATTCAAACCAAAAACACAGAGAACCAGCAAATCAGGAACTTCAAATAAAATATCATAACACCCTACAAAAATACAAAATCACTTCTAAAAACGCAAAAAGCCAATCACATACATAACCAGTTAGTAGAAATTGATGATGCGTTAGATCAAAACACTTTTGGGACCTGTGGAAAACCTTAACAACCCCAAAAAGAAAATTGTATCCCAATAGCAAATGGAAAAACATGGGTTGACCATTTTGAAAATTTATACAAAAAGAGATGAACTAAACCTGGTACAACAAAACTAACAAACCATTTAAAAACACTTGAAAAAAAACACAAAAAGATAAATTAAATGAATTAGACTCAGCTATAACATTATCTGAATTGAACACTAAAATAAAAACTGAAAATAGAAAATCATCATAATGGCACTGATGGAATTTATAATGAAATGTTGAAACATAGCACCCCAAAAATTAAACAAGTAATCCTGAAACTATTTAATTTAATATTATCCTCAGGCCACTTTCCTGACCAATGGAAAATTAGTCAGATCACCCCCATATACAAAAAGGTGACAAATTTAACCCAAACAATTATAGAGGCATATCACAAGGCAGCAATTTAGGTAAATTATTCTGTAGTATAATCAATAACCTAATTTCAAACTTAATAAAAAAAACAATATATTAAGCCCCTCTCAAATTGGTTTCATACAAAAAAATAGAACAACAGATCATATTTATACTTTTACAGACACTGATACAAGAAAACGTTACAAAGGTCAAAACGGAAAAATATATGGATGCTTTGTGGATTTCAGCAAAGCCTTCGACTCCGTTTGGCATGAAGGTCTCTTGCTAAAACTACTTGATTGTGAAATTGGTGGTAAAACATATAACATCATTAAAGACATGTATGAAAACATCAAATGTGTAAAAATAAATAACAAACAAACTGATTACTTTCCTCAAACAAAAGGAGTGAGGCAGGGCTGTTGCCTGAGTCCTACATTATTTAACATTTATATCAATGAATTAGCTAATAAAATTCAAAATTCATCCTCGCCTGGTCTCAATCTTTTGGGAAAAGAAATCAAATGCCTGCTTTATTTAGATGATCTTCTCCTGCTATCGTCAACGGCACAGGGACTACAAGAGAGCCTTTCTCTTTGAACAAATATAGCATAACTTGGGCCCTTCCAATCAATATGGAAAAAACAAAAATAATGACTTTCCAAAAAAAAAATATTGAACATAAATAAATTTTTACCATTGGCGGAAAACAACTAGAACAAGTAAGAATATACAACTACTTAGGACTGACCATTTCTTCATCAGGGCAATTTGATAACGCAATCAAAGACCTATCCTAAAAAAGCACGCAAAACATACTACATGTTAAGAAAATCTCTATTTCAATATAATCCTTCCATCAAATTATGGAAAAAGATCTTTGATTCCTTAGTAAAGCCAATATTACTATACGGGGCCAAAATTTGGGGTATAAAATATTAAGACAATTTCAAACATGGGACAAAAAGCCAAACCGAATTATTACATTTGGAATTCTGTAAAAATATTCTAGGTTTAAACAGATGTGCACCTAATCTAGGCTGCAGAGCTGAGCTTGGAAGATTTCCCCTTTGTAGACATACAAAAAAGAGCAAACCAAATTCTGGCATCATCTTCAGACTAGCAATTCAGAGCAATTTCACCACACTGCTGCCCAGCTGAGGAGTGAACACCCAGAGAGTGACCCCTTAAACTTCATAATACAAAAACACAACCTGAAAAACTGCAGCTCAAGTATTGTTTCAGTAGCAAAAGAAGTAGAGAACACAGCAAAACAAAACTACATTAACACATGGAAATGCAAAATCGAACAAGTAAATAAGCTACACTGCTACAGAACTATTCGAATTGATTACAAATTGGCACCATATTTAAATTAAATTAAAACCATCGTCATAGAAAACTCCTGTCAAAGTATCGACTGAGTGATCATTCCCTTGCAATAGAAAAAGGGTAGACACGCCAAAACCTGGATAGCTCGTGAAGATCGAATATGTAAATTCTGTAATAATGGGAGTAGTAGAGGATCTAATGCCACTTCCTCACAGAATGTCCCAATTATCAACACTTAAGAGCTATATTCTACCCACAAATTGAAATCACTTGTCCCGGCTTTATGACTGCCACCAATGAACAAAACTACAATTCCTCCTGGGAGAAATAGATAAATGTGCCCACTTAGCCTACCAATATTTACAGTCCTGCCACATTTTAAGAGAAAACTTCACATAGAAAAAGTGCATACAGTATATAGTTTTTGTTAAATAGTTTTATATAGACTATTGTATAAGTTTCCTTTAAATTTAGATTTTAGAATGCATGTTTAAGTTTTCTTTAAACATGGATTTAGTTACTATTTTTTTTCTTATATAAGTTTTCTTTCTTTTAGTTTAGATAAGTTTCCTTTCTTTGACCCCCCTTAAAACAAATATTGTATATGTTTGTATTGTCATGTTACTGCTTTGGCAACACTATTTTCTGAGTCATGCCAATAAAGCACATTTGAATTTGAATTTGAATTTGAGAAAGAGAGAGAGAGAGAGAGAGAGAGAGAGAGAGTTTCACTACAGAGAGAAAGAGAAAGAGAGAGAGAGAGAGTTTCACTACAGAGAGAAAGAGAGAAAGAGAGAGAGAGAGACTGCGCTGCTGTTGCGCTGGAGACTAAAAGGATGGAGAGGTTAGCCCATAGCGTTGCCTCCTCCTTCTGCCTCCTCCCAGTTCCTGTCAGATAAAGATGTTCAGACAGACGTTTGGGGAGAGGGAATGACATATTTTAGCTCTGTTAAATTAAACATCACAACTGTTTTCTAGTGCAGTGCCTCTGCCCCCACCCATCCCCACCTCTTCACCCCCCTCCTCACCCTCAGCCTCATCTCTTCTGTGCATTACTTATTAAAGCCCAGTTACCTGGGGCTCCATTAGCAGTTTATACACAGAGCTATTTTTATAGCCCGTTATGTTCGCACATAGCCTGACGGTGACATTAGGTGTGAGGTGTGTGTGTGTGTGTGTGTATGTGTGTGTGTGTGTGTGTGTGTGTGTGTGTGTGTGTGTGTGTGTGTGTGTGTTTGTGTGGTGTGTGTGTGTGTGTATGTGTGTGTGTGTATGCAGTGTGTGTGTGTGTGTGTGTGTGTGTGTGTGTGTGTGTGTGTGTGTGTGTGTGTGTGTAGGCGTGTAGGCGTGTAGGCGTGTGTGTGTGTGTGTGCATGTGAGTGTACATGTGGTAGTTTGTGAGCCTGCCTTTGAGCTGTGTGTCTGAATATGAGGGGTGTGTGTGAGTGCATGTTTTGTGTATATGTGTTCAAGGGGTAACATTTTTGTGTCTCTGTTGTGTTTGGTGTTATGTCTTCTGTGCGTATGCGTATGCATGTGTATGTGTGTGCAGAAGTACATGAGTGTGTGCGTGTGAGAGCATTAGGGATGAATGTGTGTGTGTGTGTGAGCAGTGTGTGTGTGTGGGTGAGGTGTATGTGTGTGTGTGAGAGGTGTATGTGTGTGTGTGTCTGTTTGGGTGAAGCACGTGTCTGTTACGTATGAGTGTGTGTGTGTGTGTGTGTGTGTGTGTGTGTGTGTGTGTGTGTGTGTGTGTGAGTGTGTGTGCAGGTGTGTGTGTGTGTGTGTGTGTGTGTGTGTCACAGGGCTGCTCTTTTTTCAAGTCTACATTTCAACTCTTCTGAAACATGTTGTCTCCTCCTCTACCTCATGTCCTATTCTGTATCCCCACACACACCCCGGAGAAGGGGGGCAAACAGCAGCTTTATCCTGCCCTCGTCTGGCCCTCGTCTGGTACGCGTCTGGCCTGGATCTAGTTCTGATCTCCCTCTAAATGCCCATATTTGTCCCCTAGGCTTGCTGCTTCCTTTAGATACTCTTTGCTGTGGTAACTGGGTTTGTTGCAGATGTTTTATTGTTGTCTTAGTAGTAATACTTACAGTTTGCTTAAGTCTTGTTGCAGCGCTCTAAATTAAGTCTCATTGTTTCTGTGTTTAATTCCTGTTTCCCACCCCTGAAAAGAAGCATTAACTGCCCTCACCAGCCCGACGCTGAAAAAGGCCCTTCTCTCACCTCCAGCACTTTTACCTTATTACCTTCCATACTTGCCGGACAAACCACCAGATCACAAGCCGTGAAGGAAAATCGTTGAGTAAATTGTTCAGAAAATTGCAATGTTTAAGTTGATAATATTGAGGAATATACATGATAAACGTCTGTGTTGATTGCATGGAGAAATAATTGTCTGTTAGGAATTGCATGGTAATGAAATGGAAACAAATAAGTCTTCCTTTTGCAATCCAATTTCATCTTACTTAATCAGAAAATGTTTAACTCGGTATTATTGCAGAAAATGCATGGTAAACATTGTGGATTGCATGGTAAAGGGAAAATTATCCTACTGCACGTATTTCATGGAAAAAAGTTAAGACCATGGAACACAATTTGCGGTACAGTTTCTTTTTTTTACAGTATAGGGGTAGCAGGGGACAGGATATGTGTGTGTGTGTGTGTGTGTGTGTGTGTGTGTGTGTGTGTGTGTGTGTGTGTGAGTGAGTGGGTGTGTGTGTGTGTGTGTGTGTGTGTGTGAGTGTCTAGTGTGTGTGTGTGCGTGTGTGTGTGTGTGTGTGTGAGTGTGAAGTGTGTGTGTGTGTGTGTGTGTGTGTGTTCATGTGTGTGAGTGTGAGTGTGTGTGTGTGTGTTCATGTGTGTGTGTGTGTGTGTGTGTGTTCATGTGTGTGTGTGTGTGTGTGTGTGTATGTGTGTGTGTGTGTGTCTGTGTGTGTGTGTATGTGTGTGTGTGTGTGTGTGTGTGTGTGTGTGTGTGTGTGTGTGTGTGTGTGTGTGTGTGTGTGTGTGTGTGTGTGTGTGTGTTCATGTGTGTGTGTGTGTGTGTGTGTGTGTGAGTGTAAGTGTGTGTGTGTGTGTGTGTGAGTGTGTGTGTGTGTGTGTGTGTGTGTGTGTGTATGTGTGTGTGTGTGTGTGTGTGTGTGTGAGTGTGTGTGTGTGTGTGTGTGTGTGTGTGTGTGTGTGTGTGTGTGTGTGTGTGTGTGTGTGTGTGTGTGTGTGAGTGTGTGTGTGTGTGTGTATGTGTGTATGTGTATGTGTGTGTGTGTGTGTGTGTGTGTGTGTGTGTGTGTGTGTGTGTGTGTTTCATATGCCGCCTTTCTTTTTTTTTCCTCTTCTGCTGGGAACTTTCCATCCTGTAAACGTTGATCTTCATCTCCCACTTTCTCTCTCTATCTCTCTCTCTCTCCCCCCTCCATCCCAGCAGGGTGTGTGTGGATGCGCTCCCTCTCTCTCTCTCTCTCTCTCTCTCTCTCTCTCTCTCTCTCTCTCTCTCTCTCTCTCTCTCTCTCTCTCTCTCCATCCCTGCAGGGTGTGTGTGGATGCGCTCCCTCTCTCTCTCTCTCTCTCTCTCTCTCTCTTTCTTTCTCTCTCTCTCTCTCTCATCCCAGCAGGGTGTGTGTGGATGCACTCTCTCTCTCTCTCTCTCTCCCTGCAGGGGTGTGGATGTCTCTCTCTCTCTCTCTCTCTCTCTCTCTCTCTCTCTGCATCCCTGCAGGGTGTGTGTGGATGCGCTCCCTCTCTCCCTCCAAGCAGAGGGGGCTTTAGGGCTCTGGTTAATGCTGACTCCCCTCTATGATTTGCAGGGTGACACGGCGGTGTTTGGGGAGCAGTGAGGGTTTAGGTGCCTTGCTCACTTCAGCCGTGCCTACTGGTCGCGGTTTAAACCTGCAATCCTCCGGTTACAAGTCCGAAGTGCTAACCAGTCGGCCACGGCTGCCCTCGTATAAAGACAAAAAAACACAACGATGGCCTTCTAATGGTGACTTTTTGAATGCAAAAACAAAACAGATGACAAAAGAGAGAGCGTCAAAAGCATTTATCAATTTCCAATATCTCTCTCTCTCTCTCTTTCTATCTCTCCCTCTCTCTCTCTCTTCCTCTTTACCTCTGTTCCCTCCATGAATTTTTCATTCTTTAAGGCTCTGGTCATGCGACTTTTAATGTTTAATTAGATGGGATTTAAATTTTATTTTAATCTTCTCCATTTGAGGTTAGAGACCCCGCTGGCATTGGCATGAATAACGGATGCTCCTAAAAGGCTCTGGATACATGCTTTCGGCATAAAAGACGAATGTACTATTTATGGGCAGCGGAAAAAGGTTTCAAAGTGCACAGTTTCCTGTGGAGAACAAACATGGGAGAGAGTGGGGGCTAAGCTATCTCACAGATACACTAGAAGGAAATATTGGGCCTGTGCTTTGATGGAACCCTAAGAGGGCCAAAAAGGGTAAGCTTTCTGCAAGTGCATTCTGCCATGCTAGGCATTTTTATGGAGGGTTCCTGTGACTGTTTTTGTGAGATGCTGGAAAATGGTGTTGCTACAGATCCTATTTCCCGCCCATGGAGTTTAATACTGCTCTATAAATTTTATGTTGGTGCTTTCAAAGTCTCAATGCTGTTACTTTTATATAAGTTCTTTTTCCATGTCACTGCCAACCAATAATAAAAATAAAAAAGAGCCAATGCTATCAGCCCATTTGAGGTCACTGTGATCTTCATTTCATCTAGGGCTTGATGCTGGCATAAAATAGATTCCCAATTCCTGACTAGATGCTAACGAAAGATGACATGCTATTGTAAAAATGACACATAGTCCAATTCCCTGATCATTTTACATTTGGGTCGTGCTGCATCTGCCGGTATTCATATTCAGGGATTATGCAGGCTTTCATACGAACAATATTAATAGCAACATCAGTGTAATTTGAGGGGGAACAAAGCAATTAAACCTCAAAACCTCAAATCCTCTGCTCTTTCTGCGCCTGCAGGAATGAAATGCACAATTACCAGTAAATTACACGTGGAGGGAATGGAGCGCACACATTCTCTCATTTGTGTGCCGTTTACTTTTTTTGGTGCGCGTGTAATGAGTGCACGGTGTGTCGTGAAAAGAGGTATTAATTTATCACCTCCGCACAGGTCAATTAGCGCCGTGCCTTAACCAAAGGGCTGGAGTCTTAGGCTGGCAATTACAGGACAGAGCCGGAGACGGATGACCCGTTAATATGCTGACGGATGCACAGGGTGTGTGTGTGTGTGTGTGTGTGTGTGTGTGTGTGTGTGTGTGTGTGTGTGTGTGTGTGTGTGTGTGTGTGAGTAAGACATAGAGAGAGAGAGACAGAGAGAGAGAGAGAGAGAGAAAGGAGACCCCAATGAAGCATTAATTAAAAAAGTCAGCCATGCATGTTCCAGGTAGGTGCCAGCAGCATGTTAATGAAGGCAATCCCACTCTCTGTTTATGGAAGTGGCATCAGCGCACCGGCACCACTGCAGGAGCGGAGTCACTCTAATACATGAGCAGAACAGAGAGAGAGAGAGGGAGAGAGGGAGCCCTGAGAGAGAGAGAGAGAGAGAGAGAGGGGGAGAGAGAGTGCAGGTGGAGGGAGAGATGTAGAGAGAGAGAGAGAGGGAGAGAGGGAGCCCTGAGAGAGAGAGAGAGAGAGAGAGGGGGAGAGAGAGTGCAGGTGGAGGGAGAGATGTAGAGAGAGAGAGAGGGGTACAGGTAGAGATAAATTGATAGAGAGGAGAGAGAGAAAGAGGGAGAGAAAGGGCAGAGAGGGTGAGAGGAGGAAAGAAAAAGAGAGGGAGAGAGTATGTGTGTGAGAGTAAGAGAAGAGAGGGAGAGAGTATGTGTGTGAGAGTAAGAGAAGAGAGGGAGAGAGAAAGAGAATGACCAAGAGAGGAGCAGTAAAAGGCATAGTGTGGAAGAATGTCTTTTTAATTTCAGCACAAAGTTAATGAGCATTGCAGTGATTAAAACAGGATTATTTAACGAACAAACACGCAGTACACAGAGAGAGGAATTAGATTAGTGGGAGAAGGTTGTGTGTGTTAAATGAGAGAAAGAGAGTGTGTGTGTGTATGTGTGTGTGTGTGTGTGTGTGCGCGCGCATGCATAGGAATGTCATGTGCGTGTACATGTGTGTGTGTATGGGATTGTCTGCTGTGTGTGTGTGTATGTGTGTATGGAAATGTCTGTTCCGTGTGTGTGTGCATGTGTGTGTGGTGTGTGTGCGTGCGTGCGTGTGTGCGTGTGTGCATGCGTGTGTATGCTGGCCATCTGCATGCCTTGGCCACTCACACGGCACCCTTCTGCAGCTTTCCAGGGCAGTGTATAAGTATAAGTATATATACTTTTTTGATCCCGTGAGGGAAATTTGGTCTCTGCATTTAATCCAATTGGTGAATTAGTGAAACACAGTGAGGTGAAGCACACACTAATCCCTGCGCAGTGAGCTGCCTGCTTCAACGGCGGCGTTCGGGGAGCAATGAGGAGTTAGGTGCCTTGCTCAAGGGCACTTCAGCCACAGCCCACTGGTCGGGGCTCGAACCGGCAACCCTCCGGTTACAAGTCCAGAGTGCTAACCAGTGGGCCACGGCTGCCCCAAGTGTGACCCACTCTGGTCCATCCGTCTCTATTGGAGCAGGAATATAAATACCTGGCTGGCTCTCTAAGTCAGCTATGTGTCAGTTAAGGTACATGAAAAACTACTTAAGCTGCCTGCGGGCCAGGAAGAGGAAGAGGAAGTGGATCGCTGTACTGTATGTGTGTGTGTGACAGAAGATAAAATAAAAGTCCTGTGTGGCAGTGGGGTGATGGACAGGCCTTTCACAGCAGCCATAAAAGAACCAGACCTGCCACCCAGCAGCTCTGATGGCAGTCATACACAGTGACACACACACACACACACACACACACACACACGCACACCACACAGAGAGAGAGAGAGACAGAGACACACACACACACACACACACACACACACACACACATTCACACACACTCTTATACACATGCATAGACACACATTCACATTCTCTTACAAATCCACCATACACCTGAGTTAAATGCAACCCCATCCAGCATTGACGTGTCAGCCCCCCTGACAGCTGGAGTCGGTGAGCTCACAGAGAGCCTCACCGTGGCAACAGAGCGGGTGTTCCGGAATCCTCTGACAGCCTCAGTTCCGGAACAGCCTCTCCTGTTTGTCAAAGATACGTGACAAGAAATCAACACAACACTTCAAAAGCATAAAAATGTGTGTCAGGTGCCGTGTCGAGGATTGGGAGACAGGTTGGAAAAGAGAGAGAGAGAGAGAGAGAGAGAGAGAGAGAGAGAGGAGAAAAGAAATGAATAGAATAAAAAATGAATGAATCCATCAGGTTCTCCAGAGGCCATGTAGGCAGAACTGCGAGTCAATATTTGAATTTCCGCTCTGTCCATGGAAGGGCATGTTGCCAGACTGAGTGAGGGCTGGAATCCGGCATCGTTCAGTGCCTGTCATACCACCACCGGTGATAAAATCCATCAAAGGCCCAGTGTTTGCTCTGTCATCTCCACAGATCAGGCAGAGATGGGACTATTGCACTGCCGAGTAGCCCACCTCTCTAGTAAAGACTAAATTACCCTCAAGACACTGCTCCATCCTGGCAGAGTAGGCTAATTGTCAAGCAATTAATCTATCAGGGTGATGAATGGAATACTCAGGCAGGCCATATCACCAGATGTCAATCAAAGCCAGTTCTTTTAATCAAAAGGCAATGTGCCGCCTTCTACTTCGTACAACCATCAAATGTACAGTAATGGTCATTCCATAACCTGGAAATGGCTCGGGTACACACCACTCACACACACACACACACACACACACACACACACACTGATACACACCCAGCCCTCTGAAAATCAACTACACTAAACTGTAAATCAACCAAAGCACATAATGGCAAGTAATTGTTCGGGGACAGTCTAGATCAAGCTCTGGGATTTAACCTTGAAAAGTGAACG
>NC_063209.1:17457445-17462445 GCF_017589495.1 Alosa alosa | reverse complement strand
CCAGTATTTAGAACAAACAGTCTCAGTGTGCCTTGCTTCTTATCAGCATAGGCCTTATTCAGGGCCAATTCCAGCTACCAAAGCACCACAGGAAAAACCTGACGGCCACTAAACACCACTAAAACTAAGATTCATTCTTTTCAAAGCACACAGTACAGTTGTACAGTTTTAACAGTTTACAGATGTTATCGCGGGCCATTGTTTCCGCTGGGCATATTGGCCCGGGCCGCACTTTGAGAACCTATGCTCTATGGTATTTAAAGATAGAATCTTAGTGGTTCACAGACGGCCTGATCGCGAATCGGAGGTATGAAAGTTGTTTGATATTTGCAACTTGATTTATAAACAGTGTAGTTGTTTATTTGTCTCCCTGTTCTCTAATAAAACTGCATTGTTTTGCCCTGTTGTTGGTTCCAGTTTCTTACACCACTCCTTTCCTCCATACAAATTGAAACTACACAGAGTTTCTTTAGCTAGTTCGAAGGCACCAAACTGGGAAACACACAAGAGAAATAGAGTGGGAAAAAAGGCTGGTAACAGGCTGGATCTGGTAACACCGCCTGCATTTAGCATGTTAGCCAAACAAGTTGCCAACACACAAAGCAATCACATTACACATGCTACAGGCCTACTGTAATAACAAATGTCACAGTACAGGTAGGAATATCATCACAAATGAAAATAAAGGAATATTTGTCACAATCAAGACCTACCTTGCACAGACAGTGAACCAACCATGCCACTGTGGGCTGACAACACATCTAAAATATGACCTACCTTGGCGATTATTCACAAGGTTGAATCGTCTATTAATCATCTCCTTTGTCCCACAGACATGTTTTGAAAGAAAGATTATATTTATGTGTGTGATGTCACATGATTTTAAAATTGTAGAAGATTTAAAAATCCTGTTGTGTGAGCCTGGCAGTAGAGAAGCAAACTACTGTGTGTAGTGCTTTGCAAAAAGTTTGAGGTTTTTAGTTGTGCAGATCTTGGCAGCTGTTTTGCTCAGTGTAAAGTTTCTCTATATGAGAAATATTCTAGCGATAAGAAAACAAACAAAAAAACCCTGTAAAGGTGTGGTCATTGATTCTGGCAAAAATGTTGTTTATGTCTGAGCCAACTACTCAGGAAATCAAATTACCAACCAACCCGACCCCCCCTCCCCCACATGCATGCTCCTGAAGTAATGGAAGCATCAGCGAAAGTTCTGCCAGGAAGACTCCAATATTATGGCACCCATTTATTCATTACTCTTGACCAATCACCAATCTACTGTACACTTGTCTTTAAAACATCTTGGTTCACATACCTGTTCTGCTGTTTTTGGGTGCCAACTTTTGACGTTACCCTCCTCCCTCCCCAACCACCACCAGTTTGGTCCGACTGTCCAGAGGATAGGTCAGCCCCTGCTGCTGTCTCGGTCCGACAGGACCTTCAAGGGTCTCCACGTTTCTGGCCCTGGACCACGGACAGGTCTACGTCAAAGACTCTACTAAATTGTGTTATTATATTTAGTAGACACTGCTGTCCAAAGTGACTTAGATTATGACAACTATATTACAAGAGATTACACTGTCCCCGGAGCAACTTGGGGTTAAGTGCGTTGCTCAAGGGCACAACAGTGGAAGTCTGGAATTGAACCCACACTTTCAGGCTACTGCACGCTAGCCCAGCTTCTTAACCACTACCACCGCCCCGATGTAGTAAATAATATTAGCACTCTGGACTTGTAACCGGAGGGTTGCCGGTTCGAGCCCCGACCAGTGGGCCGCGGCTGAAGTGCCCTTGAGCAAGGCACCTAACCCCTCACTGCTCCCCAAAGCCCATTGTAGCAGGCAGCTCACTGCGCCGGGATTAGTGTGTGCTTCACCTCACTGTGTGTTCACTGTGTGCTGTTTGTGTTTCACTAATTCACGATTGGGTTAAATGCATAGACCAAATTTCCCTCACGGGATCAAAAAAGTATATATACTTATACTTATACTTACAACTGTTTGACACATTTTCAAAACTCTACACACAAAACCCACAATTGCTCACACAAAATGCAAAATGCCTCAAATCTCCATGAAAATGTCCTAAACACATCTTTACTGTAAAGAAAACATTCACCTCACATTATAAACACTTTTGTCATAATATGATATTTTGAATACATCATGTACACACTGTTGCTCAAAACCTAAAGCTTTTCTGTCTGTATTTCCATACAATAGTGAAAGTTACGGTATCTAAAGAGAGAGGTTGAAATACACAGTAAAAATGCAAGCAATATTGAAACCAAAAATAGTGATTTTTCTCAAATAATTTGCTGTTGCATATACAGCATTTTACAGTCAACAAGAAGAAAACAAAGCAAAATACAATGACCACCAGATGTACAGAGTTTTGAAAACGTTGATTTTGCCTAAGACGGAAATGACTACTATCAAATTACTTTTCCAAAGAAAAGTGTGTGTGTGTGTGTGGGTGTGTGTGTGTGTGTGTGTGTGTGTGGGAGGGGGACCCTTGCAATTACAGAAACAAACATTCCTGAGTGTTCCTAGGGCATTTCTGGAGGCACAGAAAAAATTATTGAGCTAATGGTAACTTGGGGACAAACAAAAATAGAGTAAAAAAGACAAGTTTACATACTGTAAAGTTGACTTTTTGTAGAACGTTACTGTAAGCTAAAGTCCGATTACTGTAATTTTCCTTTCTTCAGCTTGGTTCTGAACATTTCAACCGGAAATCCTCTAGGAGCAGATTGAAAGGGTCTTTACCTATATAGAGAGTATATCTATTCATACTGTAGGCCTATACTAAGGCAATGATGGGATTGTGTTCAGTAAAGTAATGAGTGTTTACACATGTGAGGAGAGAGAGTGGAGCACTGGTGAATAAGTGTGGCGTTTTGAAGGGTTGTGTTTGAAAAACAAAATCAAGATTTGTGTGTGTTAGGTAGACCATTGTGTGTGGTGTTTTTGCAAAATGTGTTGTCAAACACTGAGAATTAGTGTATGGTTTTGTAGTTTTGGTGTGGGGTTATGGTGTTTGGAAGACATGTTTAGAAAATTGTGTGACAAGCAAAGATTTAGTGTATAAGCAGTTGAAAAAAATGATTTTGTTGTAAATCCCTTTAAAGGGACACCAGGAACGCTTGATGCTTTTTCTCTACGAAACTCCCCCTCGCTCGGTCTGAAGCTCTTTTCCTTTTCTTTGCATATTCCGTCCAAGGGTTTTTAGCTGCTTCTTAAGCTGGCTCTGCCATTATACACACGTTTTGCAACAATCGCTAGCGTTTAGTTAGACTGCCTCTGTGCTGTATGCAGGATGTAAACTGATCCTGCTTCGGTCGGCGGGTACGATACACTGAACTTGCAAGCGGGATATTCTTCCTACAGGCAGTAGGCGAGAGAGTCCTCATTCACCCTGTAATGAGTCATTTAACAATATACCGACTAACGAAGATAAGTAATTAACATGAAAACGTTGCTGTTTTCTGGTTTAAATGTGTTTATTGGCTGGAGAAGAGTATGGCTTGATTCAAAACGTGTCGCTTTCCCATTCCCAGAGCCAAGGCTGGGCACAAGCACTGACAGTATTATTTGTCCTGTTGTGTTCTTGGAAGCACACACACACTAGATCGGGGTTTTCAACCGGTGGTCCGGGCGTTATTGCAGGTGGTCCGTGACATGCATTCCAGCCTGCGTAATTTCACAATTAATAACTTTTTCCATCATTAATTTTTCCAAACCATTTCCCAAACCGGGAACCTATTTTTGACCAGGGGTGCTGAATAACAAAAATAATGGATGTCCGACGATTTGTCCCCTCCTGGACATGTTTCGGATTTTGACTGCTAAATACATCATTTTAGTGCGGTGTGCAGGTGATAGAGAGAAGTTTTAGAAAAGCACTGGGCAGCCACAAATTCCAATGTTCCGCGACAGCACTCCGACTCCACTGCACCCACCCTAACCTAACCCAACAGAAGCGCACTTGACATCATTAGCCTATTACTTTTCTGATCGTCAAAACCACACCATAGATGTTTGGCTTTAAATATAGGCTAATAATCAGGCTGCAATGATCTCGCAAATAATTCCTGAATAGCCTAAAGTGTGTCGTCTCCACAGCAAGTATGTATCCTAATAATTTCTATCTTAGCGACTAGTGAAATGATTTCACTAGCTATAATTTCTTAATTTTGCAAAACTGTACAACACAATTAAAGTTTCTTTCAGCTTATCCATGCTTTTTTGAACCTGGAAAATTGCATAGAATATGTAGGCCTATATCAACCGTGATCGCTATCACATAGCTGAAACCACGCTACGGATTATACAGTAACTGACTCACGTTCACGTTGATCTCTATAACAGTTAATTTTTAGTAGCCTATATTCGAACTAATCCATAACCCTTTTTTGCTATTTGACTCATCATGTCAGACAGCGAATTAGTAATTATTTGAAAATATATATAATACATTTTAAAAATCTATCTCCTGCCAGCAGGGGGTGCTGCAGCACCCTCAGCACCCCCTTTCCCGCGCCCATGCCTACATAACAGGTCTATCCTGTGCTTTGCTAATGCTGTGTTTTGCGTCCCCAACGTCACACACACACATTCATAAGGTAGGCTACAGTCTCTGCGTGAAATAGACCAGCTCGGACGGAGTTCACGACACGTTATGTTTCGTTGAAAAGAAGCTTAATAGTTTTGTGAAATTTGGAGAGGAGTGGAGCTGTTAACTAACGTTTCTAACTAAGGTGAGGTTAGCTAGTCAGTACCAGCATGGATCGCTATTTTAGTGGCCTAAGGAAAGTAATGTCAGGACAGATGGACAGGATTCTGCTGCATGCTCTTCAGACAAAGCTACAACTTCGGAGGAAACATAGTGGAAACGAGAAAGAGAATACAGTGACGATTAAATGTTAAATATGGATTTACAGTAACGAGTGACAAAACTGGAGAGGAGGAATCACTGTTTCGATATGTTCAACGTTGAGGCCA
>NC_063209.1:17447445-17452445 GCF_017589495.1 Alosa alosa | reverse complement strand
CCTGGGCCTGTGTCATTGTCACTGTGATGTGTGGTTTCCACTGGTGGTGTACAGTATGTTTCCCTCAGTGTAAGTGAGTGTGTCTCCTTCTCTGTGTGTTTGCCAGGGTCGAGGTGTGTGTGAGGTGTGTGTTTGTCTGATGTCAGTGTGTGTGTTTGCCAGGGTCGAGGTGTGTGTGAGGTGTGTGTTTGTCTGATGTCGGTGTGTGTGTGTTTGCCAGGGTTGAGGTGTGTGTGAGGTGTGTGTTCGCCTGATGTGCTGTCTACAGTATATGCTAAAGGCGAGGCATGTCCAGAATGGTCAGTGCATGCTTGACGAGATACGACATACACGCATGCACAGAATCAGGACAGCCATCCCCGAGGCAACACACACACACACACACACACACACACACACACACACACACTACACTTGCTTGCACACACACACTGCACTTGCACACACACACACACACACACACACACACACACACTCACTCACTCATACTCACTCACACACACATACACCTCGGGCAGATAGAGAAGCATCATATCATATCCATCACATAATGTGTTCAGGATATGTTGTGAAAGGAATGCCCTTAGACTCCACTGAACGGTATAATAGAATATCTATCTCATGGAGCTTCGAGGAAATCCATGTGTGGGAGTCTGAAGAAGAAAAGTAGAATGACTGATAAATAATAAACCTCATTGATTGTGTTTATGGTAACCCGTTATACCATTTCCTGTTATAGTGGAGCGGCATTGTGAAAAACATTTTGCTCTTTCTGTTCTGTTGTTGTGGCATTACAGGAGCACCCAGCCCACCGAGGAAGGTATTTATCAACAAATTATTTTAGTGTTTATCATCCCTGCTGCTGTGCTTGAGATTCTCCGCCACAGCCTCTCCTCGGCACTGCCGCTGTTAAACCATCATTATCTCATCTCCGGGGTACAGGGTCCATTGGGCTCCATATTAACATTTACAACACAAAAATTAAAAACGGGAAAATGAATTCAGTCCTGCAGGAGAACAAGTCGAGCCACGGCGAATGGATGGAACAATTCAATTATTCACAAATTGGATTTAATTAAATTTTGCTCGCCTCCGCCGCCTACCTCAAAATAAATCCACGGGCGACGGAGCATCCAAGCTGATGGCTCGTCGGCTAGCGTGCAAGAGAAAATAGCGCAGTAATCACGCAGCCTTAACCGGGATTAACAGCTAACATGACTGATTTTCTCATTACGAGCGCGGGTGTCAGAGCTAGGGGAATAAGTGACCGTTTGAACGTGTGGTCGACGCACACAAACACACACCACTGAGGGGAGAAGCAGAGTCCACAGAGGGATTCCACACACACACACACACTCACACACACACACACACATACAGTACACACACACACACACACACACTCACAAACATACACACACACACAAACACACACACACACACACACACAAACATACATACACACACACACACACACATATACTCTCTCTCTCTCTCTCTCTCTCTCTCTCTCTCACACACACACACACACACATACACACATGCATACAAATACATTCACACATTTGTACTAACCATGGCTAAGGGCTATTGCAGTGTGCTTCAACACTGTTAAATAATTACAGTAATTCATAAGCACTAACTGATCATTCCCATTACTACAATTAGCCATTATATCTATTGTCTTAATTTTGTCTGCATTGAGTCTACTAATGCATATGCATGCCCCGTTACGACAGTGAAAGCTTAATTTGCAATGACACCATCCTCCTAAATTGTACAATATATTATATTTTTATCTATTACTTGGTATATAACTAGATGTACCGCATAGCGGTACAAAATATGACCGCCGCTCAGTCCTGTACATCCGTTCGTTGAAAATAAATCACACTTCAATTTGTCTCCATATTTTACTCCATCCCCACTCTTGAAACTTTTGTGTATGCTTGTTTGGCATGCCTGAGTGTGTGTGTCTTGCTGCACAGAAAGTACCCTACTGGTGCTGAAAAAGGTGAATAGATTGTAGAATAGCCAAAGAAGATGTAGAATTGTTATAAAACCTTTAAAATCTCTAAACAATCACAAGTAGGGCAGTTCATCACAGTTCATCCATTGCAACTGGATTGATGAAAGGTCACTTACACCTGTAGGCTACATTGTATTTGGGAAAAGCAAAAGGTATCAGCATAATGTTATTTATTTATTTATTTTTTTTTTTTTTATGTATTTTTAAACAAAAACATCTCTGTCAGTTCCATGCCGTTTTCAACAGCTATCAAAAACAAAGGTCATTTTTTGGATGGATGGATTTTTTGTGAATGTTTCTTCTTCTACATAAGATTTTAGTCATCTTTAGTTCATGTAATACTTTATTGTCAATGCACAAATTAAGTAACAGTAGTCTGAAGCGTTATTGTTAATGCACAAATTAAGTAACAGTAGCCTAGTCTGAAGCGAAGTGCTGTTTTTACATCTAACCAGTGGTGCAAATAACTGACATGTCCAAATGGGCCTTGATGAAATCATTCGGCTAGACTGTTCATACACATTTTAGCGGGCCAAAAGTTGAAGAAGCTTTTGTCCGTTATTGTTAGTGCAAATATAGGCTGATTCATGTTCCCTTGCATTGTTTAACTGAGGTCCATGGCTAGTCTGGCTTTCATCAGACCAAGCTCAATCTTTTAAGAAATCAAAAATAAATGGCGGGCAGATCAGGCTGGGTTCACCCAGCCTAGTCCATAGGCACCCGATATTGTTTAATTTTCGATTGAGATATACCGCGCTCTGGCTATTCTAAATGCAAAAATGCATCAGGGGAGTTATGACAAAGCGGTAACTAACAAACTAGATCCTAATAGAAAGTTGTTAGCTTCCCTAAGCTACAGGTAGGATTATAAGGTAGGCCTATTGACAACATAAATTGTCAATAGGCTATGCCTAGCGACACAAATAAAATCTCCTTTGGAAACCAATGGCTTCGCCTTACAGTATCAAGCGGACTTAAACTGTCATATCGTGGCGAAAAGTTGTAATAACATTCATAGCTCCATGAGTCAAGGAAAGCAAATGAAGTAGCCACTTCTAAATGGGACCTACTACACAGTAGCTTAAGGTGTTTTGCTAAAACAGCCATAATGAAATGAAGGTGTCATTGTTTGGATACTTCACACACCGCGTGCTTTTTTAATTTCACAGACTACAACTACCAAGCTGTAATCAAAGCACATCGATTCCCCTCTCACACCCTGCAGCACTTAAAACAAAATAAACAGGCGTCTCAGTCTCCCGCGCATGTATAGGCAAAACTGCATCAGACCCGATTATAGCGTTGGTAAATCTTCCATTGCACAGAATGATTTTTGTAGCGCGTGCAATAAATGACAGTCGAAAGATACAAACAGTGCTGCTATACATTTGCTTGGTATAACGCATTTATAGTTTTCTACAAATGCAATAAATCAAATGCCTCCATCACTCAACCAAGCTACTTGGTAACATTACCTAGGTCCTTATTGATATTACAAGATTAACGTACCTGCAGTAAAAACCAAGCATGTCCGATAAACATCCTCAGATTTATTTAGGCTTCAAGAAGAAATGGGAATTACACTTCATGTGAACATCGTCCTATCCTTATTAGATGTTAAGCTGCGGTAAATTACAGTCCTTGTATGAAGCGTCCATTGTTTTCAACCCCTTTTAACTTCCAACAAAATTACGTCTCACTGCAGCGATCGCCATCTAGTGGACAAGCGACTACTTCTTCGCCAATACTGAAAATGCAGCCATGATGATGATGATGAATATTTATTTTGGCTTTCTTTTAATCCTACTGATTTTCATTTTTTTACCGGGGCAAATCACAAATGAGTGATTATGAGCCAGGTTTATGTGGGCCCTTGAGACCAACATACCATAAAAGATTCACAGAGAACTGTGTCTGCCCTACCCTCCTTTCGGGGGTCCAGTCCAGCGGGGGCTGCAGATGAAAACGAAAAATGGCGGTTCCATGCTATCCATATGGGGGTACATGCTCACCAAGTTTTGTGTACCCGGTCTTTCAGTGTCCGGGGAATCCTTGTTGGTGTATGCGTCACTAAATGTACACATAAATTATTTTATTGTAAGGCCCCCATGAACGAAAGTACACAAAACTTGGCATGCATTCAGAGGGTGTCATAATGATCCTACACTTTTAATTTTTGTGCAGTTTTGACCTTGTCAGCCAGAGATATTGAGATGAAAACACCTAATTTTATGCTTTTTAATTTTTAACTAGGTGGCGCTATACATGAAATAAGTGGTAATGGGATGGGTTGACATGCCCCTTAAGACCAACATACAAAAAAAAAAATGGACCTCCTAGGCCCTACGGTTCTCGAGATATTCACAGAAAACTGTCTCCGGCCACCTACAGGCCAGTTGGTGTATAGTAACATAAATTAATTTATTGTGTGGCCCCCATGAACGGAATTCCACAAAACTTGGCGTGCATACAGAGGGTGTCATAATGATCCTACACTTCCAATTTCGTGCAGTTTTGACTATGTTAGGTCACAGATACCTTCAATTACACCACCTCATTTTTACTTTTTGTGTTTAACTAGGTGGCGCTATACATGAAATGAGTGGTTATGGAATGCGTTGACATGGCCTTGAGATCAACATACAAAAAATAATGGTCCTCCTAAACCTTACGGTTCTCGAGATATTCACAGAAAACTGTGTCTGCCCTACCCTCCTTTTAGGGGTGCAGTCCAGCGTGGGGGGCTACAGATCAAAACGAAAAACGATGGTTCCATGCTATCCATATGGGGTTACATGCCCACCAAGTTTTGTCTACCCCGGTCTTTCAGTGTCCGGGAATCATTGACGGAAATTTGGACATGCGCGAAAAGAAAAAAAAAAAAAAAAAAAAAAAAAAAAAAAAAAAAAATCTGACTAAACCTATATGACCGCCGCTTCGCTGCGCGGCGGTCATAATTAGATTGCATGAT
>NC_063209.1:17442445-17444945 GCF_017589495.1 Alosa alosa | reverse complement strand
GCACACAGAGACACATACACACACATAGACACTCCTCCAACCACTAGCTCCTTTGACTACACTTTCATTAAAGTATTACACTTCTGTACCCTCATCCTCTGGCAGTCTCATGATGTTTTCATAGTATCTATTGCAATGGAACTTGAATGTTAATCCTCACTTTGTGCTGTAAGTCACTTTGAATAAAAACATTTGCTAAATGAGTAAATGTAAATGTACCAAGGTTTCACTGACTAGCAGTGTGTAGTCATCAGTGGGCTGTGTCTATTCTCCCTCTGATTGGCTTCCTGTGTTCCTGTCTGTACCATAGACTGTATAAAGTGTGTGCATGTGTTCATGTGTGTAAACAGTGTGCTCGTATCTGTGTATGCCAGGGGTCTCAAACTCAAATGAGCTGGGGGCCAATTCTGCCAACGTCATCTGATTGGAGTGCCGGCTATTTCTATAAAATGCAATGTTCTTTTTTTCAAATACCACACAAAACTGAAAACAGAAAGTGCAAGTGTTTTTATCTAGTTTTAGACACCTGTGCTAGCAACCTTAGCTTATAAATAAAATAATGATAAAATAAATATTAATACAAATTATAAAATAAATGAAAACATAAAAAACAGGTATGTGTGTGTTTTCACACCAAATAAAAATATTTCCTCTCATAACTTTTTTAAACCTGGCAAACTAGGCATCAGGGTTAAGAAAGCAACACCATTGGATTTTATATCAAAATTTAAAAGGCCATGGCTTGAAAGTGGTCAGAGATAAAGTTATACTGTAAATGTAAAAAATTTTGAGTAAAACAAAAGTTTATGAAGGGGTAAATTTACCCATCTAATTTGTCACTGGATGGCAAGCACCTCAAATTATGCACCTTTCAGTAAATACTGGATGAACATATGTAAGCAGGTTTACTTTCCTTTTTCATATTACCCACATAACAAATTAACAGAAAAACACCTAAGATGTATACCAACACCTAAGATGTTGTGGTTTAGTAATAGATTACTACAATATAGGCCTACAATAAAGTATTTTGGTCAAACAGTTCCTATCGCTGGGTAATCTGCAGTACCCAGAAGTTCGTGATCATATTAAAGGGTGACTTTGTAGTTCTTTAGAGCCCTATTTCTACTAGCCCTGCTGTTTGTACCACATCCATTATGGACACTATCATCACGATTACCACTACAACCTCCAAGCTATGTTGGGCAGAGGGTCGAAACAAGCATGGTATGCTTAGTGGACACCGTTGTATACACGCACCTCCATTCACAGACGCACCGTGACTATCAGTCATAGACGATCGATCATAATCTCCAAAAGGATATTCTCCTTCAGAATTAGAATAGGTGAAAAACATAGCTTACCTAAGACTTCATCACACGTGAACGTTTTTCAACATTTGGTGTAGGCCTGGCTATTTCTGCTTAATTTCTGCTTCAATTTCTGCAACACTATGGCCTGCATCGCTTCCGCGTCATTACAAATGCACGTCTTTGTGTTTCTCGTGTGTAATACAAGTATTTCCTGAAAACTTTGCGCAGCGATTTTGGGTTTGAATCAAGCTCTGGATGTCTTGCACATAGTGGAGCAGAGTAGGCCTACAAATGAGATGTCACCGTACCTGGATCTATCGTCTATTTTAATCAGTATCGTTGTTTGTCGCAATTAATAGCCTCAAGGGCCGGATTACATTATTATTTTGTCATACGTCGCGGGCCAGAATTGGGCAGGACGCGGGCCGGATTTGGCCCGCGGGCCGGGTGTTTGAGACCCCTGGTGTATGCAGTGACGGACTGGACGGTCTGGCATTTGGGCAGATGCCAGAAGATGCCTCTCGTGGGCTGTTTGGGCCAGCCAATCATGGGGCGGCATGCTTGTCGGGTTTGCGCGGCCTTAGTTCCACATTATCTCTCGGCCCACTATCAAGCATCAATAGTGTTAAATGGCTTCAAATCAGCCATTTATCTCTAACTCCCTCTTCCTCCTACATAGTAGGAAACTGATCAGTATTTATACCAGATATGAGTCTCTATACTACAGTCATGGTGACCCTCAATATTTACATCAGTCTACATTCTTTTGTAGCCTTATTCAATCAAATCTTTATAAAGTGCATTGTTTGAAATTGAAATACAATAACAATAAATATGCCTGTATCTTTAATTTTATTACTGGTTTACAAAAGTTATATGAAGCAATGACTTCTGGGAATTTCAAAACCGAATGCGTCTACTTCCTTCAGCACGGGGAATTGTATGCCGATCTAGCATGCCTTGATCCTCGAAATTTTCCCCTTATAAAAGCTAATAAACTGCCTCCAAAATGCACTTTGAAACATAAGTGAATGTCTGCTTAAATTCAGTGAAGATGCTATGGTTGAAAATCTACAGTCGGAATTGACACACCTCACTATGCACTGGGACAGCCTGAAAAAGTCTCCTCTAAACGAGTACACAGTCAGAGCGTCGGACTTTGATGATGCCACGGAGATAGAGGAAGA
>NC_063209.1:17427445-17437445 GCF_017589495.1 Alosa alosa | reverse complement strand
TGTCACCCAGCAGGTCTCATTTTCACAAGAAGCAAAGACACACAGATCTGTCCAAACATTATCACAGCATTGAAGACTGGCCATTATATGCATGCTGAAAGCTGAAAGGGGAGTTGGGCCATTGGTGTCCAGAACTCTAAACATTTCAAAAGCACTCCAGCCATACAGCTTCAACAGCCATTCATACCAGCACCATGATAGCAATCACCCATCTCAAGTACACTGAGTTATAGAGGATATTGCCCACAACCCTCAGCTATATATATACGGAATTGTAAAGCCTTCTGCAGCAAAGGGAGGTAGCAGCCGCACCATGCAGTCTTAAGGGTGGGGGTGTGGGAGTAAAAGAGCTATTGTCCAGTCTCTGGGGGAATTATCCAATATGCTGCCTGCAACACTAAAGAGCCAGAGATACTACGGCGATCAGAGGATATATACCATAGTGACAGTATCACTCTCCTCACCGCACCACAAAGGCAACATAACCCACCCACCCATGCACACCACTCCATATTGCACCACTGTTTCTTAACTGGTGGGTAGGGATCCAAAAGTGGGTTGCGGAGCTTGTGGTTAAAGAAAAATGCTACCTTATCAGATCTAATATTGGACCTTTATTTTGATTGACTTTATCTCTATGTCAGTCATTGCCATGGACATAGACAATATTTATGTGACAGGTCAAAACAGGTCATATTAGCGGTAAGCACAAGTAGGCTATGTCCCTGAATGTTTGAAGTAGGATATGGATTCAAATTGAGGCAAAATGGGACAGAAACACCAGTGTGCAGTGTTCACTGAATTGCTGGTACATGAGAGAAGATGCCAAGAACCACTGCCCTAAGGTAGCCTACACATGAACATGGACCAACACGGAGGGGCAACAGGAAGCACAGTACACACAGCACACACAGAAATATGGGGTGTAGCTAATCTGTCTAGCAGGCCACTCAGTGCAGCAGAGACTGAGGGATGTTAAAGAGGCCTCTCTTTTGTGACCTCTAGGAACACTGGTCCTTTTTCAACCAAGATTGAACTCTTTATTCAGTTCAACTGAAGATTTTCTTCACCAGAGAGACTGGCCCCCCGTCCTCAGCCCAGCCCAGGAGATTGATCTTTTAGGACCGAAAAGTAAAGTCATGCCCCCTGTGTGGTTGATCAGGATGTCTTTAACCTCTTCACTTCTACAGTAATTTCCTGTGTATTAGCCTTATTAATACCATTAACTGCCCCCGTGGATTAACCTCATAGCTGAAATTTTTCAAAATCAATGTATTAAGCTGCGGCTAATAGTTGGGAAATGACGGTACAAAGAACAGACATTTTGTTACCTGAATCTTTCCATCAAAGAATGCAAAGCATTCCAAAGTTGTTCTGATGATTGTGATTAAACCTGACAATAAGGGTGGTGTGTGGAGGCTATACAGGACCAGAACTTGTATTCTAAATCAACTTGGAGACCAGGAGCTTTCCTCGCCTCTTGCATGAGACCCACCAGTTATTTCAACAACATCATGAAAACAACTCTGAACACTGCTAAATCAGATAATTATGTAACTGGAGTTTGACATTTTACTCCAAGTCGACCCTGAGTACCCAGTGTTCCATTCCAAATGTGAAGGCTCTGTCCCAGAGGGCTCCATTGTGGCTGGTTGCCAATCTATAACTGAGCCGATTTCACAGTATGTGGACTGGCACAAAAAGCCTACTGTCTGGACTTTGCCCTCGTTCCTGAAAGACACTACTGACTTTTTGAATGAATTAGACAATGTTCAAGTCTCAGAGAGTGATTTTTTATACACTATGGCTGGAACATCCTGCATGACCTGGGTTTGTGAGCTCTAGAGTCCTACAGTATCTAAAGTCTAGGGAAACTATCCTGCCTCCAGCTCAGGGATGTAGTGGAGGCTAAACGCAAGTAAACACAGTTTATCCACCTCTGAAATTTCAGAAATAGAGTTTATCCATCTCTTTTTTAGGTTTTTACACATCTCAAAAGAGTTTATTCACCAATTGCAACTTTTAGCTTGAGCTTTTGAGCTTACAATAACCTATTTCAAATTTGAGGACACCTTTTATCATTAGAGGGGACTGCAACGGGTTCCCCCTCTCCCCCCTTCACATTATTCTAATGTTTGTATGGGCAAGTCTAAGGTAGATCTTGTGAACGCTGACAATTTGAAGTGTTATCAAATTCTCAAGTGTGGGCTCCATTTTATAGACAATGTGAGTTTCAAAACTCTGAGAAACTCTCTATTATAGTCTGTTTCTAAGAGTTAGGAGAATTTGTAACTCTGATGAAGAATTTCCAGGTCAGACTAAATTTTTTTATGATTGGTGATTCTCTAAAGGTTATGGCACCAAAAATGTATACAGGGTTAATCGCTTCTAAAGAAAAAGAAAACAATATCTATTTTCTGATGATTTGTTAATGCACCCCAGGGCTCAGCCAATTAGGTGACGTCACATGACCTGCCTGTAACCATTTATATTGTATGTTTTTCTTTTCCTGAGGCCTGTAACTGTATGAAGCATTTCCACTCATACTACCCGAGTAAACTGAGGACACTGCACTGTCAGAAAAAAATATTATTATTATTATTTTGAGAATACTTGAATACTTGAATACTTTTCAAGGGAGCATGAAATCCCCTTGCAAATCTTCAATGAATCAGCTTTTTTTTAAAATCTCAAACACTTAGCCTTTTGAAAACTCCAAGAAGGTGGGGTAGAGAATACCATAAATCAGAAATGCCAAAAGAGTTCAAAAGTTCTACCAAGAACAGGCAAACTTATGAGTGTGGGTGAGCAAGGAACTGGAACTGAGTTAGTATGTGGGTGCGAGAGAGAAAGCGAAATGAATGTGTGTGTGTGTGTGTGTTTGTGTGTGTGTGTGTGTGTGTGTGTGTGTGTGTGTGTGTGTGTTCGGTGTGTGTGTGTGTGTGTGTGTGTGTGTGTGTTTGGTGTGTGCGTGTGTGTGTGCCCTATGGCCTGCATTTCAGGAGTCTCTTTACATTAATGCCTTTAAGCACAACCAGCTGTTTGAAAAGTCAGCTGAAATATAATAAAACAAAATAAAATAATATTCCATGCCAGGTATCCAATCGGATCAGACAGGAAGTGTCTTCTTGGATCTTCTAATCATGTTTCATGAAATGTCATGTACTTGACAAATCCAATAGACCACATTTGAAAGTTTGTCGGCTCAATCTGATTCTAGGCTAAAAAAATTAGGTCAAACTCAGACAGTGTCTACTTGACATAAGTCAGCACCAATCAGAACACAAAGGCTGTGAGACAGAGGCTGCACGCATCATTTGGATCATAGATATATAGGCCTATACGTATACATATGTATATATATATATATATATATATGATTTGGATCTTTATGACATCATCACATACTGTAGATGTCTCACAGAGAGTGTTTTGCAATGTTTTTAAAATGAAAAATATGCACCAAAAAACTACAAATCAGAAAGCCATTTCCTTCAACCAAATAAAATACAACTGACAAAATGATTATTTTGTATTTAAAATACATGTACAATACTGCAATACTGTGCTTCTGGTGAGCAGTGAACAACTTTCTGTGAGGCCAGTCTTTTTAAGCGTACATCATGCTCTGATGACCACAATGACTGCGATTGGCTGTGCAGCCAGCAAGCTCTGTGAGCTGTTCTAATAAACATTGTACTTCTGAGTGACCAGGGTGGTCTGAGACTAGTTCCAATAAAGCTTTGTGTTTCTGTTCTGATAAACAGTGTACTTCTGAGTGACCAGGGTGGTCTGAGAATAGTTCCAATAAAGTGTTGTGTTTCTGTTGCCGTGTTTCTGTTCCTGGCCAGTGCTCTCTGTGAATAGTTCTGTCGAGAGGAGCATTGCTGTGCGGCAGACTGTTGAGCTCAGAGGAATTTCTCTGGCCCTGAGTCTCACACACTGACCAAGCGGCAATCTGTCTCTCTCTCTCTCTCTCTCTCTCCTTCTCTTTCTTTCTCTCTCTCTCAATCCCTCTCTTTCACTCCCTCTCTCTCTCTCTCTCTCCTCTGTCTCTCTCCCTCTCTCTCTCTCTCTCTCTTGATCTCCCTCACTCTCCTCAGAGTGAGTGCGCCGTGGCGGTGAAGTCGCCGGGCACCATGCCATCCTCCTGGCCGCCCAGGAGCCCAAGCTGCCCGAGCGTCACTAAGCCCTGGCACCCTGGCACGCCGTCGATCTGGACCCGCCGCTCCGCTCCACTCCGCTCCGAGCTGGGCTGAGCCAAGGCCAGGGCCGCGGAATAGAGTCGTGATGGCACTGGTCGACTGCCAGTGACCGGTCCAAGTGACTTCGCACCACAGGGATGCACACCCTGCCACAAATAAACAGCCCGCCAATCAGAGGACTTATTCACACACTCCCCATGTCAGGAAAATACACTGACAGTGTTGATGGAAAAATACACTATACACAGTTCACTCATTACGATATACATTTTACATATGTTGGTTGCCACAAGTTTAATGTCAGGATGTCTGGACAGTTATACAGTATAGATATGTGCAATTCAATTTGATGTCTAATTTAATTGCGGTCTAATTCCATTGCAGCTTCGGAATCATTTATATTGTGTCCATCATTAATAAAAAATAGGCATTAAACCTTTCTGCTCATCAAAGCAGAGGCATTTGATATGTATTTGTTAGTAATTTACAGTCCATTATTATGCAATGCCTAGCATCATTAGCACGCCAACATACACATTAAGAGAATTGTTCTACTGATAAAGAGACCTAATTGACCATTTCCATGGCTTCACACTCAAAGAACTCGCTCTCATAATTTATTCAAATGGGTAGGATTGCCAAACCAGGATAAATAATGCATATTTGCAAAACCAGAAACACACACACACACACACACACACACACACACACTCTGTTATTTACCCCTTACATGAGCACAAACTGCAGACGTGTGCTAGAGGCTTGTGTCTTGTATCTGTTGTGTTTTTTGTAGCTTGTTTACTTAGGCCATCCTTAAAAATATTTTTGTTTGCAGTAACAGCCAAAAAAAATAAAAATGGGTCGGTAGGTAGGTCAATTTTTTTTTTCAAGATTCAAAGTAAATATGTAATCATGGTGATTACGTAGGAATGAATTTACACAAATGTGCATATCGTGACGTAACTGACTGGGTCTTCAACCCGTGCCTTCAGGCGCACCATTGCAAACCTCAGGTTATATAGACCAGCCTTTCTCAAACTTCTTTGACCTGAGGCCCGGTCATGGCAGACTTTTGGGTCATAGGGCTCATCTACATGTACCCAGAAAGAAGGCTACAATAGCTCTTGGCCACGTTATATTGAAATTTGACTATACAATACTCAATGCTATACAGTGTATTATACAGTCTCTGCTCTGTTTCTAAGGAAGTTCCAAAAAACAACGTCGTTCTATTTCGTTAAATAAATAAATAGCCTTCCAACAGGTTTAAGCGGGCTTTGATACCAACGTTATCGATTAGTTTCAGTTTCTCGCGCAGGCCAGCATTGAATGAATGCTCATACCACCACTTAATTGAAGGGCTCCATGTTTAATGACATCGATAGCAGAAACGTTTGTTTTTTTTTTCACGATCCGCGGTTTCTTGATCAACTGCGCAGCAAATTATCAGATGAAGCACCGGGCCTAATTTCCTCCACGACTCATGGACCAGCAGTCTCCATGTTTGCGGACCCATATTTTGAGAAATGCTGAATAGACCACAACTAATTTCAATACTCCGACACGGGCACCGTTTAGACTAGGGGAGAAGGATGAGAAAAGATCTGGCCACAGTTCTTCCAGAACTTCGTGCCAAGTAAAAGCGTCATCAGTTTGTGTGAATGAAACAGAAGCTTAGGCCATAGTGTGACATCGCGAAAACCAATGGTGTAGAGATGACGCCACAGGTTTTTTAAGTGAGCCACGTTTGCATGTAGGCCATTTATATTCACAATACTTGGGCCTACTAAAAGAAATATTATTTTATTGCATTTGTATTGGTTGTTTAGAGTAAAAAAAAACAATCGGTCAGTATTAACGCAGTTTACAACCAGCAAGTCGGTCGGACTAAAAAGGGGAAAAAATAAATATTTGGATTGGTTCTAAATTGACAGGGTCGGTCGGGTTACGGCAAACGAAAATATTTTTAAGGATGGCCTTATTCATGCCCTGCTGTATCTGTGATAGCTCTTGGCCTTGGGAGACAACCCTAGCTAAACTCAAGATGATTATACAAGGGTACATGGGCGTAGGTTTTGATGGGGATGCTGGTGACTAGTCACCATCAATATTTTGAGATGACAAAATTGTTCCCACCAATACTTTAGCGAACTCATTAGTGCTATTTGGACCGATTCCGACGACCAGGATTACGGTAATATAATATCGCTGTCACTTGGGGGCAGCCATGGCCTACTGGTTAGTACTTCAGGCTTGTAACCAAAGGGTTGCGGTTCGATCCCCGACCACTAGGAAAAATGCAGGCAGGGGAAGTGCCCTTGAGCGCTATCGAGTTTCTTTTTTTTTTTTACATAATAAATAACGTAAACAAGTGACATCAATGAATGAATAAATGAAACAATTAATAATTCAAAACAAGAAAATTCTGATTTCATGATAAACATGCCTGCCTACCTCTACTGTGTCTGCCAGCCTTTGAGTCACGCGCATAAACTAGACACCTCGGGTGCATAGACAATTCGTGCAGACACTGCATCAAGTTAAAACATCGGAAGAGACGGCAATGTTAAGACAAGTCACAAAAAACGACGTATCCCTCTGGTGCCGAAAACAGAAAGAAGAAAATGACAGAGGAGGAGAAAAACGAGCAAGATACAGGTATGTTTATCATTTACAGTATGTTTTGTGCTTGAGGTAGCTAGCTAGCTGTCATGATCTAATATAAGCCATCACCAGAGCTAAATCCCCGCCATCAAAAGAGAAATGTCTCCCATTAATATACATTTATCTAGGTGTATTTCAGATGTCAAGGATATTGGGATTGTTTTGGATGTTCAATCAAGCATGTTCCCTAGCCAAAGGTGGGCTTATGTTGTAAATTGAAGTTAGCTAGCTGACTGAAGTGGACATTAGCACAGTAGCTACATGAAAACGTAGCTGAAGGCAAATTTACCACAGAGGGATTGTTTCTGATTTCGCACTTGAAAGTGTTGATAGTTTATTACTGTTCTATAATATGTGACATAGTGGTAAGTCTTATAGCAACAGCAGGCTAAGCCCAGGCTCCCAGTCCCAGTCCCAACCCACTGACTAGCGCGACTCTGGGCATCGGTAACGTTCCAGCTTCATAGGCAAAGATGGAACAGTACGCTCTGCTCGATCTTTGGTGAGAGATGGTAGTGTTTGAGAAAATATACTTATGCAATATTTAATTTTTTTTCATCAAGTGTCTGCCTCCATGGCTGATGACACAGAAGGTGAGGTTTTCTTGATGGCAAATTGTTACATAGCCTGTTAATATGACATGACACATTTAACATAGTTTTTTTTATTTATTTATGTATTTATTTAATCATTGCAGATTAGTCCACTGCAGAGTTGCAGGCATGAAAGCCAGGAACGAAGTAGGAATAAGTATCTATTTTTTTGGGACATTTTATTTTTATTATTATTGTTTGTCTATTTTGGTTTTATTTTGTAGTTGAAGATTGCTCATTTAATGCACATTTGCGGATTTATTCTGCAAATCTGTTGAAAAACAAGTCATTAAACTGATGTACTTGTTTACAACAAATACAAATGCTGTTGTATGTTGTTATTTGTCAATTCAACTTCAGTAAACCACCCTTAGTGCTTCACTTTGAATATGAATGTTTCAAATAAATCTGTGATTTTAGTACCCTCTAAGATTAAAAGGTGACAGGGTTGGTGTAAATAACAACTACTGTATATTACTACATTGGTTTACCAAGCACATGGGGCCAGAAGTCTAGAGCGGAGCCCCAAAACATTTTTGGCATGTGAGCAAGGATGGATTACTGAATGAGCCTACCGAGTCCTTATGTATCTGTGTCCAGGGGGACAGTAGTTCATAATCAGTCACTGTATTAATACATAACTGTATTAATTTATAATATGACATTATAGTGTGAAGTTGTCAATTATCGCCAAGCACAGGTGACTCTGCGTTGTGGGAGGGGGCCCCCAAATCAAATTCTGCTTACGGCCCCCAAAAGGCTCGGGCCGGCACTGCCCCTGACTGCTCCCGAGCGTCGCTGTAGCAGGCAGCTCACTGCTCCGGGTTAGTGTGTGCTTCACCTCACTGTGTGTACACTGTGTGCTGTGTGTGTGTTTCACTAATTCACAGGTTGGAATAAATGCAGAGACCGAATTTCCCTCATGGGATCAAAAGAGTATATATACTTATACTGATTGGCTGAAACTGAAGGGGGGTTATCTGACACACACGAGACTGTCAAAGCAGAGGCTACTTCACTTTGTGGTGGCACTGGCAGACAAGCGAGCAGGTGTGTCAGGTAGGCTAAGTTATCAAGGCTGTCTACCAATACATAACCCAAAAAAGGCCAGTGTAAAACATTTGAATATTCCCTTTGCCCCTCAGCATGTAAATGTTTGCCCCTTTTTGGGTTTGTAGATCAGTTATGCCACCAAAGAAGAAAAGGGACATACAAAGCTTTTTCATTATGCAGAGTTTTAAATAGGCAAAATAACTAGCCACACAAACTGGCAACTACAACTGGTAGCCTAACATGACCAGGCTTTCAAATGTGGATTCTACTGTGGAAAATAGTATTAACTGGTGATATATGTTATACAGTATATTGTTACAGCTAAACTAGCTTCTGTAATCTTTCAACCAAAGTTAGGAGTCATGTTGATTAGGGGTGCCTGCAGCACGGATAGTTGCATATAGCACAACAGAATAGAAGTTGCGCTATCATTATAGTTATCATCTGACTGACTGTTAATTACCTTGAGTTAGAATCTTGCAGTCGCAATAAAGAATGGATCTGAGAATTGTTCCTGTTTCTATATTCGGTTTAGTAATGTATTTGTGAGAGTAGCCTGCACAATGTAAAGAAATAAAAGATAAACTATGGTGCATTTCCATACTCATAGAAATGAACACTGCGAGACACTTAGCTCTTCTATGGTCCCAGAAAGATTTTCTTTCAATTGTTAGTTTTTTTGGATATTTATTTCATGGGTTGGGGATGTGTCCCTACCAAAGCTGGGACCAGACCTACGCCCTTGCAAGGGTACCCAAAACTGTTTACAACCTCTGCACAGTATTTGTCTGTGCATGTCTGTTTGTGTGTGCGCACATGTATGTGTGTGTGTGTGTGTGCGCTTGTGTGTAGGTATGTTTATGCATGCGTGTACATGCCTGTGTGTATGTGTGTGTGTGTATGTGCGTATGTGTGTGTGTGTATGTGTGTGCTTATGCATGCGTGTACATGCCTGTGTGTGTGTGTGTGTGTGTGTGTGTGTGTGTGTGTGTATGTATATGTGTGTGTATGTATGTATGTGTGTGTGTATGCATGCATGTACATGCCTGTGTGTGTGTGTGTGTGTGTGTGTGTGTGTGTGTGTGTGTGTGTGTGTATGTATGTGTGTGTGTGTGTGTGTGTGTGTATGCATGCGTGTGTGTGTGTGTGTGTGTGTATGCATGCGTGTATGTGTGTGTGTGTGTGTATGCGATGTGTGTGTGTGTGTGTGTGTGTGTGTGTATGCATGCGTGTACATGCCTGTGTGTGTGTGTGTGTGTGTGTGTGTATGTATGTATGTATGTATGTGTGTGTGTATGCATGCGTGTACGTGTGTGTATGTGTGTGTGTGTGTGTGTGTGTGTGTGTGTGTGTGTGTGTGTGTGTGTGTGTGTGTGTATGTGTGTGCTTATGCATGCGTGTACATGCCTGTGTGTGTGTGTATGTATATGTGTGTATGTATGTATGTGTGTGTGTATGCATGCATGTACATGCCTGTGTGTGTGT
>NC_063209.1:17412445-17417445 GCF_017589495.1 Alosa alosa | reverse complement strand
TTGATGATGTCCTATGGAAAGCATAAAAATAGCATGTTGATGCTCTTCAGAATAACAACAAACACAAGGAAACATTAAACCCATAATCAATGGGTCACCAAACAAAACAACATCAACAAAACATAATAACAACAACTAATCAAAACAAGTATTTATATATTTCTATATTTATGTATTTGTCTTGATGACTGTAATTGCTTTCTAAAAGCTCTAGGGGTGTAAACGTCTCTCCCTTAACGATTCAGCCCATCAGCACTCTTAATTGTTCTTCAGGGGGATTGTTCCATCACTGCCCACAGATCCCTGTGGTACCGCTCTCTTTCTCTGACGGTTCTGTGTGTCCTGATCCGTTCCCTCTCTCTCAGAGTCACTGACTCGAAGGACTGCGAAGGCTGTTGGAGTCCCGCTGGACTCTAATATGATGGAGATGTTATTCCACCCTCATTATAGAGCAGCAGCGCAAGTGGCAGGCGCACTCCGCGTGACCCACAGAACCCTGTGACCCGGCTGCAGCCCGGCTCTGACCCGGCTGTGACCTGCGGTGTCTAATTGGCTCGGGCGGCTCATGTAAATGTCCTGGCCGGCTCCTTCAGCATCTGTGCATCACATCACCCTCTGGAAGGACACTGACACTGGCCCGTCATTACATCACAGTGTCCAGCACACACACAGAAACACACAAACACACATACACACACACACACACACACACACACACACACACACGCAAACACACACAAATACATACACAAGCACACACACACACACACACACACACACACACACACACACACACACACAAACACATCGCACGCACACACACACACACACACACACACAAACACACGCGCACGCACACACACACACACACACACACACACACACACACACACACACAGGGCATCGTCGCACACACACACACACACACACACACACACACCACACCCACACTCAAGCACGCACACACACACACACACACACACACACACACACACACACACACAAATTTAAAACAAACAGACACATACACTGTAAAACCAAATTAAATTTAGATTGAGTGCAGGAAATTGTTATATAACAAACTAATATGCTAAAATTGAATAATAGTGACAATGATGCTAACAATTTGTGTTTTGTCTGAAAAGGAAGATGTTGTTTGCAAAAGGAGCATTTAGCTTGCATTCGACTGTTAAAAGGCAGAAAAAACAGCAATTGACAATTTCCTCATTCAAAAACAACCATTTTATGAGGATTTGTACATAGATATTCTGGTGGATTTTTATGTTTACAAAAAAGTTGCCTTATTAAATTTTGCTCAGTAATAGGAGCTACGTGTTTTGATTACAGAACTAGGTGTTGACCAGACATTCACTACATCACAGAGAGGGAGGGAGGGAGTGATAGAAGAGGGAGAGAGATAGAAGAGACAGATGGAAAAAGAGAGTGATAGAAGAGAGAGAGAGAGAGAGAGAGAGAGAGAAAGAAGAGACAGAAGAGACAGAAGAGGACAGAGTTCAGATGAAGAGATGTTGAGCGCAGAGGAGGTCATGTAAATCGGAGAGCTGCCCCTGGTTTGGTTGCAATGCTCAGAACAGGTCAAATGTTGGTTCGCGAATGGGAACAGAACTGGTTCTCTGTCAGTGGAAAAGGTCTATATACTGTACAGCTCAGAGAAGGGCCCTTTCCTTTCTTATCTTTTCTAATGAGACTTAAAGTCACTGACACTGGTACAGATGTAGACATGAGGCCTTTTGGTGTTTTAAGCCCCCAACGTCGTCTTCAAGGCAGCGCTGCATTGAAGGCACTAGGGTTAGGCAAGGGTTAGGGTTAGGATTAGGATTAGGGTTAGGATTAAGGTTAGGGTTAGGGTTAGGGTTAGGTCCCTTGAAGTCAATGGTCACAGTGCTGCCTTGAAGTCGACGGTTGGGGCTTAAAACACCATCAGGCAGAGATGAGGGGAGAAAAAACAATGCAGACTGTTGCTTAACATACTGGTGAACTATTACTCAGCCATTACATAAACAACTGCATAGGAAGGACAAAGAAAAGACATGAAATGGGCTCCTTCATGTGAGCCTTTCTTTTGAAACTATAAAACCCACGGAGACCAGTGCTCCAAAGGTGGCTTTGATCTGGACAAAAACTGCTACTGGCTCTCTGGGATGGGTTATAGTGTCTGGGAGGGTTCTGTTATCTGGGATGCGTTATGCTGGGCATGTGTGACTGCTCTTATGGGAAACTGGGGGGATGGGGGTCCCAAGGGGATGGAGGGATAGAAAGAGGGGGAGGGAGAGAGAGAGAGAAAGGGATCAGAATCCCTCTCTAATTAGGTTAGAGTAGTCATGGGACCTTCTAAATCTCCTCTGTATGGATACACAATTACCAGCCAGATTGAATGAGCTCACACTCACACACACACACACACACACACACACACACACACACACACACACACACACACACACACACACACACACTCTCACACACACACTCTCACACACACACACACACACACACACACACACACACACACACACACACACAAAATGCGCTACATTCATAATCTTGGCTACCCAAAAGCCTGCATGGCATTCCACAGCAGTCAAGGCTCTTCTAATGAAGGCATTATTGTAGCTTAAATGTTATTGGCAATGCGAGGGCAGTAAAGCCGCCTGCAGCAGTATTGCCTGCGTGATAGAGCAGTGTTCTGGTAATGGCAGAGACTGCAGGAGAGCCCGGAGCAGGTCCGCTCCAGATGAGGACCGCAGTCGGGGGGAACCTGTAGTCACTCAAGGCCAGTCTCGGAGAATGATTATGCTAATCACTCGCTACACTTCAAGGTGACTCACACACTCCGACGCAGTGTTGACTCCCGTCGCTTTCGCAAACGCGTCCAGGGTCGTTTGCGTATAATAATGTCCCACACCCCCCCTCACCCCTGCCCCCCCGTCACCTCAGAACCCCAAACCTGCTGAATGTTTATTTCATTTGAAGTCTGGCGTTGAGGATGAAGGAGCACGTTGGTGACACACCCTGTCTGTCAGGCCAACTGTTCTTCCCTGACTAAGCAGCCCAGGGTTGGGGCCTCGGGGTGGGGTCGTTTCGCTCGCCGCGGCGCGTCATCAGGCGCGTACCCCTGACACCCGTCAGCCTTCTGCCGCCAGGCGGGGCGTCAACCATGCGTCCTCCATGACGACGGCGGGTGGCGGGGGCGCGTGGCGTGGCGTGTGCCAGGGCTGGTGCCCCGCGCTCTGTCAGAGGGCCAGTGGCGGGGGCAGGGCAGATGATGAATAACAGATGTTCCCTGACCGGCCACGGCGATTTGTCACACACCTGTCAGGGTCCGGCCAGCCAGGGCCGCCACCAATATGTCACTGTCGGCCGCGGGATTGCCCCAATGCATCACCCGCGCTCGGCAGGGGCCCGCGCCTCACAGCCGAGCTGAGCGCCACGCCGGTGTTATTTAATAAGCCCACAGTCTCCAAGCACAGCCTGGCACTCAACGCCAATGAATGAAGGACACCGGGCAAGTCAGCTTCTCCCAGTGGATGTGTATAAGCTGTTTTGGGTTCTCCCTCTATCCCTTTCTCTCTCTCTCTCCCACTCTCTCTCTCTCTCTCTCCACTCTCTCTCTCTCTCTCTCCCACTCTCTCTCCCTCTCTCTCTCTCTCCCTCCCGCTCTCTCTCTCTTTCTCCATTTTTGTCCCTCTTGTCAGTCCTGATAAATGAGGGTGTTGTATTTCTCCGCTCTGTACACTGTTGTAGACTTTCTTTATAACTTATGAGAAAAAGGCAAATTGAGCTTGATAAAGGAGGCAGTCTGCCCACACATGACAAATAGGTCTACAGGAAACAGTGTTGTGCATTGAACAGTGAATGCCATGGTATGGGGCATGATAACAGGCCTGAGAATAACAGCACATGCATTAAGACACATGCTGATATAATATTGTTCTCACGAAGGGTGTATGGACTCTCCTCTCAAATTCAAATTTAAAGTAGATTTAATATATTAACATAACCCTCTATGTACTAGCCTGACATCGTCATACTCAATTCAGGATACTGCTCCATTGGGACGTGATTATGTGGCGTGTTTTAACTGATACAGGGGAGAAAATGCCTATGCACTCAATTGGATAGACCTAACCAATCAGAGCAATGAAATAGCTTACCATGAGCTTCTCCACATATGCCTTAATATTGTTTTCTGGTCATATTTAGTTATTGCGCTGTAAATGTCTTGTACAACACACGATAGCGAAATCTTAGACCATGTTCATACGTAGCAGGGTAGGTTATTCAGAAAAATGGATATTTCGCCTCCGTTCAGACTGATGCAAAAAACGGCTGGGGAAGGGTGTTGTAAACCCATCGAACAAACTGGTGGCCAATCAGACATTTCAAACAAATGAGGGAACAACATGTCAGATTGCAAAAACGCCGTTTTCCTGATTACATGCACAAGTGAAAGAGGAATTTTCCCACATCTCCACTTTGGCCAGAGTTTTCAGAAATAATTGTGTGATAAAACCTCCACATGGACATATATGCGTTTTTCCTACATGTGAACAGGTCTTAGCCATCTGTCTAGCTTGTAGCGACAGTGTTTTTGAAAAAAAAAAAAACTGAGACGTGCTCAGATGACGTGATAGAGGAGGCTCTTGCTCATCTGTCCATCATCGTACAAAGCCAGTCCAGGCAATTTGTTCGATCTGAAAAGATCTGGTTAGGGCATAGTTGCTCCTCAACGGAACAATTCCAGACAGAACTTCCTGACCTCAAATGTTGTGGACGGGGCTAAGTTCGGCTGGCTTCCAGGCTATCTATGGCACATAGTGCCAAAGCACAGTGTCATAGTGAGTTTGGCAATTATGCAGTGTGGACAGGGTCTGTGAGTATGGACAGTAAGTGTGGACAGGCTGTGAGTATGGACAGTAAGTGTGGACCTGGTCTGTGAGTATGGACAGTAAGTGTGGACAGGGTCTGTGAGTATGGAC
>NC_063209.1:17399945-17402445 GCF_017589495.1 Alosa alosa | reverse complement strand
CAGAAATCAGAACCCACCTGAAATCATTACCTGAAGTGGCTACAGACACAAAACACACGGCTGTCCAGTCGATACTTCCCATTGACGCCACGCGGCAACTAATATGTCAGCCTGTGAAGTGGTGAAATCTTTTGGTGTTTCTACGGTGACGATGACGCAAAGACTGTGCAGACACTTTAGATGCAGTTCACTAGCAGAGAGACTATTTTGTTTTATGTGTGAATAAAAGGCTGACTGTGTGAGATGTAAGTCTGTGAGGGGGGTAATCATTTTAGCTGACCTGAACTATTGACTGACATGTTCATTCTGTCGGCCGGGCGATGGAAGTCTGGCAATGTCCTGTCACTGAGACTGACTGCATCAATACCTGAGTGTGTGTGTATTTAACATGCATTGATTCTGACCTCTACCCATATCACACACACACACACACACACACATACCCGAACACGCCATACACACACATACTCACATTCTCTCTCTCTCTCTCTCTCTCTCTCTCTCTCTCTCTCTCTCTCTCTCTCACTCTCACACACACACACATACATACATACATACATTACCTACACACACATCCACAATCACCCTAATCAATAATACACACAAAACATGCCTCAGTAGACTAGCTAAGCGAAATGAAGCCAAATAACTTGGGTGTAATTTTCACCTGTCTTTTCAACATCAAAAGGTGAGCGCTGCTTTGATTTCCAACACAGAATCCAATTAATTATCCTTGAAGCCCTACATGCACCCTCCCTCCCAATGCAAAGCCTCCTGCTCGGTAGCAGATATGAAAAATGAATTTGCCCTGTGTGCATAATTGGCTGCTGTTTTGGCTGGCGGGTCAAGGTGTAAGGTTAAGGGCTAGGTTTGTGTAATAATGATCTCCCATTACCAAGCAAAGCAGAGAGGCAGTGGTGCAGAGAGAGAGAGAGAGAGAGAGAGAGAGAGAGAGAGAGAGAGAGAGAGAGAGATATTAAGAGCGAGAGTGGGGGAGATGAGTGAGTGGAAACAGGGAGAGGACCAGTGAGTGGAGATGGATACAGGTGTCAGGGATTGGACCTTTCGCCTTCTCTTGAGAAACGGGGTCAAAGGTGAATGTGATTAAGTGTGATGGTGGCATGGCCTTTCCCTGGAGGAGTGTCTAACTAGCCCAGTGACCAAGCCTCAGAGAAGGAATTCAGGGTGACAAACCTACTGAGTCGGCAGCTACAGCTCCTAAATGACAAACAGTCAATGATAGCTTCAGTGAAAGTTATACTAGGAAGACTCGTAGTGTAGCCTTTACTCATCCCATGCTTACACGGAGCCAATCTTAGCTGCCTACTTTCGGGAAAGCCCCGCAATCCGATCATTCACTCATTCAATCAGCGCTAGCTTATAGGAATTCAGTGGGCTCTTTAAATATGTACCACCTAACACTGCTTCTGCTTCTCAGTACGCTGACTTTGACGTCCCCTCCACCTCCCCTCCAGCCACCTCTGCCAGCAGTCCACGTCAATCGGGCACGGTCTGCCTACCACATCATCTTCCTTCAGCCACCGCCACCAGTTGGTCCCCTGCCTCCTCGGGGTAGGTTCTCCCCCCCCTGCCTTCATCCATCGGCAGGAGACGAGATCCGCCATCGCTGGACGGATCCGACAGGGCCTACGCCAAAGACCGCTACCTATTCAAGACTTTTATCATGCTTGTATCCAAGCCGCCCTTTACTAATTAAATTGTTAACTGATTCTATTCTGTCTACTGAGTCTTTCTGGTAGAACAGTAGAGAAGTGTACTGGCAACAGAGCTCACAGCCTCTGCCCTCTGAGATTTGTAAGCAACACAGCCAGCAGCTATGGCTTTTAGTATAAAGTGTAATGTCCGCTAAAGTAACCGCTAAAGTAACCAATTCTGAAGTGCTATCTTGAATTTCCCCTTGGAGATCAATAAAGTATCTATCTATCTATCTATCTATCTATCTATCTATATATCTATCTATCTATCTATCTATCTATCTATGGTCTAAGGTGTCTGAAGAATGTTGTGACATATTGTTTCACCTGACCAAAACTCATTTATACAAAGTAAAAGCTTTTGTTCAGTCAAAAGAACAATTTAACTGTTCAACTGTTCATCCATTTGCCCAGTCAAAGTTCCCAGAGGTTTCACTAGGCTTTGAGAAGGCCTTTACTGTAATCAGGCCGAGTGGGAGTTCCTTATTCATTCCTCAAAAATGAGTTAAAAATAAGACAAATTGCTTGAATCTGCTGCTGCTGCTGTAGTCTCTAATGACACACTGTGTAGTTACTTACCTCTTAGAAGTGAAAAAAATATACCTTGTGGAGCGGTTAAGCTCACATAATGAGAAGTATTGTGCATTGTATGACTAATGCATGACATTTTTTTCAGTGTTTCGACATACCTTGAAGTTTTTTTAAATGTGGAGGCAGTTCAGATCTGACATCTGGGACTAGATATTTTCTGTATACACATCTTGGAGGAGTAAAATATTTTTACA
>NC_063209.1:17387445-17394945 GCF_017589495.1 Alosa alosa | reverse complement strand
CTCTCTCTCTCTCTCTCTTTCTCTCTCTCTTCATGGTCTTTATCTGCCCCCCCTCTTCCTCTGTCACTCCATCTCTACACTTCTCTCTCTTTCTCTCTCTCTTTCTCTCTCTCCTTCGTGGTCTTTATCTGCCCCCCCTCTTCCTCTGTCACTCCATCTCTACACTTCTCTCTCTCTCTCTCTCTGAGCGGAAGTGAGTGCGTGTCAGAGTGTGAGCGTGACTGAAGGCCGATTCTGGCTTGAGTGAGTGCCCTTTACATTCTAACTTTTCTATCTTTTGTTTGTTTAAATATTTATTTGTTCGATAGTATTGTTTGTTAATTGAATTGAGAGTCTGCTGCCAGCATTAGCTGGGTAGTATGGCAACTCCCTAAATCAAAACTTGATTGTTTAACCAGACGGCATGGCGTTAAAGTGGCGTCTAGTGTTAGTGTGGAAGCGTGTAGTTTAGGTGGGTAAAATTGTTGGATACGATAATGTATTGTCGGCATCTAGAATGAACAATGCGATCGTTCTTTTTTAGGAGTACAATCGAAAAAAAGCCTATGAAGTTGTTCAATCGTGGAATTGAAATTGATGGTTGGCTTGCCCTGTTCTTCCACTTAGTAGCCCATCTAAGAAAATCACATTGTCTAACGTGCCACCGTTCTTAAAAGATGAGGTGTTAATCAGAGAACTTTCGAAGTATGGCAAAGTGGTGTCTCAAGTTAAAAAAATACCTGTGGGATGCAAGTCAACTTTGTTTGAGCCATATGGTGTCTTTTAGACGCCAGGTGCATATGTTTCTGAAACAGGACTGTGATTTTAGCGCAGTGTTCAAGTTTAATGTTGATGGCTATGATTACACTGTTTATGCAACATCAGACTCAATGAAATGTTTTGGTTGTGGTGGACATGGACATTTGGTTCAGTGCTTGCCCAAACAAAAAGATAATGTTAAAGAACAAACTGATACACCTGCAAATGATTCTGAAATTGGTGAGGAAACTGAGCCATCTGACCCGCCCACTATTACGGCTGGTGGTGCAGAGTCTGTGTCTGTAGTGTGTAGAATTCCATGTGCCGACACCGGATTTATCAAACGGGTTGAGAAAGAGAATGTGACCGAATCGAACGAAGCCGCTGAAATAAAAAACAGTGGAGTCTGAAATAATTTTGGCTGCGCCCGCACAAGCCGATGTTATCATGGATGAGGGCAGTTCTTGTGAACCTGCAGGGGTCTATTGATACTGTAGGCCTAGAGGCTGCAGAGTTGGTTAATAAGAGAACTGGTACACAAGCAGAGGAGGCTGGCTGTGAAACGGTCCGAGAGGAAAAATGTTTTCAAAATTCCCAAAAATAAACGAAAGAAATCCTCTAGTAATAAAGCTACAAAAACAATGGAAAAAAAGACATTGATGTTGAGCTACCAATTACAGATAATGACCATGAGAGCGATGGTTACTCCATTGATTCTAGTTTGTCAAGTTCACAATCACAAGAGCTTTCTCAACCGTTAGTTGTCGTGTACTCCACTCAGGAGATAAGACATTTTTTGACTACCAAATTTGTGCGTAATGTCAAGGTTGAGGATTATTTTTCCAATATACAACAGTTCATTGATGATGCTAAATATCTAATGAGGACAAATGAGGACGGAGGTTTTACTGACCAAAGAGATGTTTCGCTTGGTTAAGATTGTGCAAGTTGAAAAAGGAGAACCGATTGAAAATGATGGTGATACTCAGTAAAATATGTATGTTTATTTTTTTGTCTTTTTCTAGTTACTTTCTTTTTTTGAAATGGGCGAAGTTAGAGTCGCTACTTTGAATTTGAATGGGGCCAGAGACGGGAGGAAAAGAGCAGAATTCTATGAATTAAGCAGACAGAAAAATATTGATGTTTTCCTTGTTCAAGAGACACATAGCGACTTAACTAATGAAGTTGATTGGGTGAAGGAGTGGATGGGCGTGCCATACTCAGTCACAATACGTCCTTAAGTGGAGGTGTTGCTATCCTCTTTTCAAGTCGTTTCTTCCATATTCTTATGATGTGGAAGAGGTGGTTAAAGGAAGACTATTGAAAGTAAAAAGCAGTTTTTGAAAATGATGTTTTGTTTTCATTTGTGTTTATGCTCCTACCTTAGCTGCAGAGAGGATGTGTTTTTGATAAGCTTGGTGATGTTCTTGGTGCATGTAATAGTACTGATTTTTTCTTTTTCTGGGTGGTGATTTTAATTGTACTGCTGATATTTTAGATAGAAATCATGTAGAACCTCATGTAGCCTCTCGCAAGCCGTCTTATTGAGTTAATTGAAGCATATGAATTGATTGACATATGGAGATCTTTTTCACAAAAAACAAAGGCAATATAGTTGGTCTCATTGTCGGATAATTATTTATCAATGGCAAGACTTGACCAAATGTACTGTTTTAAGCATTTTTTAGTGCTTTTCGATGTTCTGTTATCAGTCCTGTTGGTTTTTCTGACTCATTGCATGGCATGTTGTGTACTTATAAAATCTCAAGTGTTAAACCAAAAAGTGCGTATTGGCATTTTAATAAGATGTTGTTGGACGATCAAACTTTTTAGAGAAGCTTTGCCGTTTTTTGGAGAGTTTTGGGTTGGAGAAGCTCTTTTTTTCCTCTCTTGCAACAATGGTGGATGTAGCAAAAATTCAAATTAAACATGTATGCGTCAAAAAATATACTTTCACGTCAGTAGAGACCTAGCGATCCATGAAAACTTTGAAAGGAGATTGTGGATTTGCAAAATGTGGTTGATAACAAAAGGAAATTCAGAACAAATAGAATTACTTAAAAAGTGGAATTGGCTGATTTTGGGAAAAAACACGGAAACTTTGATCAGCTCAAAAGAATACAAAATGTATCTGTAATGGATGTTCGTCTAAGTATTTCTTTAATTTAGAGAGAAAAATGGAAGAGAAAAAGAAGTTAATTCATGCTGTCTTGCGCTCAGAAACAGAATTTGTGTTGACTAAACCAAATGAAATAAGACAACAGTAAGAAATTTTTACTCAGAACTTTTAAAAGTGGAGTGGTTGGAAATCAGGAGATTGAGCGATGGTTTCCTTCATGACTTGCCAACGCTTTCAAGGCTTCAGCAAAGATGCTGGATGGAGCTTTTATCACTGAAAAGAACTCTATACAGCCCTGATGGGTATGGAAAATGGGCGTGCTCCTGGCATTGATGGACTACCAGTTGTAGGTTTACAAAGGCTTTTGGGCAGTATTGGGGAAAGATCTCCATGAAGTGCTGAATGACAGTATAGAGAAAGCGAATCCTTCCTCTGAGCCGTCAAGGGCTGTGTTGACACTGTTACCAAAAAAGGTGACTTGACCGACGGAAGCATTGGCTTCAAAGTGTCTCCTGTGCATTGATGTTAAAATGCTTTCCAAAGCACTAGCAACTAGATTGAGAGAAGTGATGGAACAAATAATACATGTTGATCAAACCTACTGTATTCCTGAAAGGTCAATTTGACAATATTTTCCCTTGTTCGAGATCGAAGTTTCTAGTAAGTTAAAAAAGAATTTGGATTTGTTTTCATCGATCAGAAAAGCTTTGACAGAGTTGAGCATATATTTATGGGGTACAGGAGGCTTTTGGATTCAATCTTGGTTTTATTAATTTAATTAAGGTGCTCTATAATGACATTGAGAGTATAGTGAAAGTTAATGGTGGTTTGTGTCCCCTTTTAAAGCACTAAGAGGTGTAAGACAAGGTTGTTCATTGTCTGGAATGCTCTATTCCATGGCAATAGAACCTTTGCTTCACAAATTAAGGTGTAAATGACTGGCTTTTCTCTGTCCAATTGTGAAAGAGGTTTTTGTTTATCAGCATATGCGATGATTTGGTTGTAGTAGTCAATGATCAAAATGATGCTGATACCTTAAAATGATGTTGTGAAGGATTTTGGAGGATATCATCTGCAAAAGTCAACTGGAAAAAAAAGTGATGCTTTTCAGATAGGTGATTGGGTAGATGGACCAATAGAACTCCCAGAAGGGTTAAATTGGAAAAAGGGGTTTCAAATATCTGGGTTTTTGGGAGATGATAACACTGTACAAAAGAATTGGGATGGAGTCATTGAAAAAGTGAAGGGGCGTTTAAAAAATGGACATGGCTACTACCTCAGTGATGTCATATAGGGACGCTGTCTGGTTATCAATAATCTAGTGGCATCCTTTTTTGTGGCATCGGCTGGCTGTTTTAGATCCACCATCAGGTCTTTTAATGAAGATCCAGTCAACCCTAATAGATTTCTTCTGGGATAAGTTGCATTGGATCCCTCAGAGTGTTTTGTATTTACCAAAGAAGAAGGTGGCCAGGGTTTAATCCATTTTGCCCAGTAGAGCAGCTGCTTTTTTGGGCTTCAGTTCATTCAGAGGTTTCTTACTGGGCCAGAAGATCTTTGTTTGGAGGCCTGTGGCTTGTGAAATCATGCATAATGTAGTGGTTTAGACAAATCTTTTGTTTTCCTGGATCCTCATGCAATACATTGTATTGATTTACAGTATTTTTTATAAGGACTTTTTAAGATCTGGGGTTTATTTAATGTGGCGAGATGGAAGAACTGGTTCTTTGCATTGGCTCCTAGGAGCCTCTAATCTATGGATCAAGACTGGACATTTCAAAGAATGTAATGCCTGGATTGAACAGTTATTTATGCAGTACTGGACTTACGTTTGCGTCATTTTGGTGGATTATCAGGCTCTCTTATGGACAGTACCACTGGCTTATGCGCATGGGAGTGAGGAGGATTCGCGCATTTATGGTGGATAAAGACATTGCATTGCTGGAGAACAGAACTAACATCCATTGGTATAAAATGATAAAGAATTATGTTGATAGTTTTGATTCCTGATAGAAGACCCTTTCCTGAATTGTCATACACGAGAATTAAATGATTGTAAGGTATTTTTTGCCCCTCAAAAGAAATAGATTTCAATGAAGTCAATGGTAGTAACACAAGACCTGTGTTAAAGTGATAAATAAGAAAGGCTAGATGGAAAGGTTGACCGCATGGCGTTCTAACACTGGTTTGAAGTAAGTAATGTTCAACCAGAGTGGAAGTCTCTATACAACCACCATTAACTAAAGAGCTGGGGACTTGTGGGTTACTGCATGGTATTTTGGCAGTTTCTGTTTAAATCAAAATGTAAACCATGAATGTCCCTTTTTGTTTGGAGAGAGAGGGCTGTTTTTTTCATGCCTACTCTGTTTTCAGACTGCCACCTTTGTTTAAGTTGTTGGCAAAGCTATTAGAGTGTTTTTGGAGGGATTTTTCTATTCAGACCTTCATATTGGGGTTTAAATATGTTCAGAAAGAACGTTACCCAAGTAATGAAATGATTAATTATATCTTTGCTTTGGGAATGCTAAGATGGCCATTTATATAAAGTAGGAAGAATAGTTGAAAAAAGACTCTGACCATGATGTAATTGACATTTTTTATTAAGCCTGGTGAAATCAAAGAGTAAAATTAAATTTGACTTTTACCCCATGAAACAAAAGGTGATTTTAATTCTTTTGAAGAGAAAGAATGAATTGCCAAGGTGGAGCAATATGCTCATTGATGCGATAATGAATTATTTTTTCAAGGTTATTTTCTTCTTTGATTTCAGTTTTCTAAAAAAGTGATGGTTTTATATTAATGTGATGTTAGTGTTTTTGTAATAAAGAGCTGTTAAAATTCAAATTTCTCTCTCTCTCCTTCATGGTCTTTATCCTGCCCCTCTTCCCTCTGTCACTCCATCTCTCCTCCTCCTCTCTCTCTCTCTCTCTCTCTCTCTCTTTCTCTCTCTCCTTCATGGTCTTTATCTGCCCCCCCTCTTCCTCTGTCACTCCATCTCTACACTTCTCTCTCTCTCTCTCTCTCTCTCTCTCTCTCTCTCTCTCTCTCTTTCTCTCTCTCCTGGTCTTTATCACCCCCTCTTCCTCTGTCCATCCCATTCCTCTCTCTCTCTCTCTCTTTTCTCTCTCTCTTTCTCTCTCCCTTCATGGTCTTTGTTTGCCCCCACCTCTGTCACTCCGTCTCCATCTCTACACTCTCTCTCTTTCTCTCTCTCCTTCTCTCTCTCTCTCTCTCTCTCTCTCTCCATTTCTCTCTCTCCCTTCCTTGGGCTTTCCTCTGTCCCACCTCTTCCTCTGTCACTCCTCTTCCTCTGTCTCTCTCTCTCTCTCTCTCTTTTTCTCTCTCTCTTTTCTCTCTCTCCTTCATGGTCTTTATCTTCCTCTGTCTCTTCCTCTGTCCTCCATCTCTCTCTCTCTCTCTCTCTCTCTCTCTCTCTCTCTCTCTTTCTCTCTCTCCTTCATGGTCTTTATCTGCCCCCCCTCTTCCTCTGTCACTCCATCTCTACACTTCTCTCTCTCTCTCTCTCTCTCTCTTTCTCTCTCTCCTTCATGGTCTTTATCTGCCCCCCTCTTCCTCTGTCACTCCATCTCTACACTTCTCTCTCTCTCTCTCTCTCTCTCTCTCTCTCTCTCTCTCTCTTTCATGGTCTATCTCCCCCCTTCCTGGTCTTTTCTCTGCCCCCTCTCTCTTTCTCTCTCTCAGCTTCCTCTGTCTCTCCATCTCTACACTTTCTCTCTCTCTCTCTCTCTCTCTCTCTCTCTTTCTATCTCTCCTTCATGGTCTTTATCTGCCCCCCTCTGTCCTCCATCTCACTCATCTCTATGGTCTTCATGCCTTCTCCTCCTCCTTTCTCTCTCTCTTTCTCTCTCTCTTTCTCTCTCTCTCTCTCTCTCTCCTTCGTGGTCTCCCTCCCTTCCTCTCTTTCATCTGTCTTTTCCTCTTCCCTCATATGATGTAAGACTCTCTCACTCTCTCACTCTCTCTCATTCACTCCTTCCTCCTTTCTCTCCCTCCTTATATCTTCTTTAGATTTTCCCTCTCATCTTTCTATCTCTTTCCTTCTCCTCCCTTTCTATTTCAAAGAATTTCTGTCTGTCTCTTTTTTCTCCAACTTTGTCGCTCTCTCTCTCTCTGTCCCCCTCCCTCTCTCCCTCTTTCCTCCTCTCTCTCATTTCCAACATTTCTCTCCCTCCCTACACCCCTCCATCCTTTTCACCGCTCTCTCCTCATTTTGCTCCATTCTCTCTCTCTCTCTCTCTCTCTCTCTCTCTCTCTCTCTCTCTCTCTCTCTCTCTCTCTCTCTCTCTCTCTCTCTCTCTCTCTCTCTCTCTCTCTCTCTCTCTCTCTCTCTCTCTCCCTTCCCCTATCAGCCAGGTTCCAGGTTGTTTCTGCAATTGCCTCGCGGTCCTTTCACAGGCTTGATTAAGGCATTAGAGAGATGGGCGCATTTAAGCTGAGGGGGGAAAGTGCTTCTGAATGATGGCGCATGTGCCTCCCTCCCTCCCTCCCTCCCTCGCCGCACCGCGCTCTCTGAGTTAGGAGTCTGTATTGACTCCAGCCTCTCTAATGGCTCACGCCACGGGAGCTTTTAAAGCAGCGTTGCACATGTCGATAGCTTCCCAACTGCTTATTTACTTTTCAAA
>NC_063209.1:17372445-17377445 GCF_017589495.1 Alosa alosa | reverse complement strand
ATTGCGGGAGGAATTCTCCCGCAGTGACAAACCATAAATACAACAGGGAGTCGTCACAAACATTTATGGTTCGGTGTGCTTCACTATGAGATGGGGATGTGAAGAGCTCTCCCAGGTATCACACTGCATTGTGGCCTGTGGGAGTCTGCTCTACTGGTGTGTGTGTGTGTGTGTGAGGTGGGGTGGCATTGCCTGTGAGTGTATAATATATTTATCCATTGGATGATACCAGTGAAAAAACCTATGCGGATATGCATGACAAAGTTTTCTGTGGTTTGCCGATGTGGACTCTTCCCCCAATTTATCCCATCTGAGCTTGTTAGTGCGGTCTGATTCAGGAAGCTTTGAAGTGGAAGAGCCCTATGATGAAGACTACAGTACAGAGGGTGGTGTGTGTGTGTGTGAGGTAGCACAACTGGCCTTGTTTTTTTCTAGTCTCCATCTTTGCTGCTTTAAATGTGAGGTTAAAGTGAACATTTTGCTGTAATTCATGGCCTGTAAATTTCCCTTCTTACTTGGATTTACCACCAGGCATCAAAAGCTCTTGGGAACAGTATGCACACACACACACACTTCTAACCAATCCAGACACCACATGCTCCCTACATCCAGTGATGTGCTGGAAGACAGGCCTCCAGGTTTCTAGTCTCTATGAACCACATGTGGGTGGGAATGATTATAGCATTATTAGCAGTATTGGTGATTTCTCAAGTTGCCCAGGCACTTTCTGAAGGCAGTCAGGTTCACACACACATATACACACACACACACACACTTCCTGAAGGCAGTCGGGTTCAATAGAGGATTCTGAGTCTTCGGCTAAAAGCATGAGGAAATCAGAAAGTTTGAGCTGAAGCTTATTTATTAGACGGGCTGGTAGCCAATAGCGTTTATGTTTGAGGCACGGCGTCTAGTTCACAATTTCAAAGAGTTGTCTGCAGACGGGAGAGCATCTTAGAGTGGCGAAGTGGCATCCGCCTCTGTGAGACACCAGGAGCGAGCGAGCGCGACCTGATTGGGAAGCCCTCCTCCGCTCACCTGCTGCGTCTACTCTGGATCCGCTGGAGCTGGAGCCGCCGCCCTGAAGGAAGGAGTGCTGGAGTGTTTGTCTTGTCTGCTAATGCTCTAGTTCACAGTCAGTTGAGCTGCTATAGGGCTCACGGCAGCATGAGACTGCTAGACATCAGTGATGCCACTCTTCTCTCCTCTACTCTTTGTTCCTCCTCTTCTTCCACTCTCTCTCTCTCTTTCTTCCCTTCCTCCTCTGTATCAGCTCACTGGAGTCTTATCCTCCCACTATCTTCCTCCCCATTAGCTCTCCTTTTCCATGTCATCCTCCTTTTTCTTTTCCTCCTTGTTGCCTCTCACTCTCTCCATCTCCCTTCCCCATTATCTTCTTCTAAACCTGTCTGAGCTCAGCTGTCCTCCTTTTCTCTCCTCTTCCTCTGCTTTTTCTCTTCCTCTCTTGCATCCCTCTTCCTCCTCCTCTCCTCTCTTATCACCTCTTCTCTCCTTTCTATATCTTCTTCCTATTTTCCTCTCTTCCTCCTCCTATCCTCTATCACCCCTTCTCTCTTTTCTATACTTCCTCTTCCTCCTTTCCTCTCTCTTCTCTGGGAGGGTCTGAAACTGAGCCCTTCAATGACAAGTGTCTCTGTGACTCTCGGACATTCAGCTACGCAAATCAAGCAGCATGCCAGCTAACCACTTACATCCCCACACTCCCCAGATGAAAAGAGTCCATCTGCACGTGCACACAAACACACACGCGCGCCCGCGCGCACACACACACACACACACACATACACAGTGTTTCATCTTCATCCAACTCTCCTCTTGGTGTGTCCTTAGGCGAAGACACAACACAATGCCTTCACACTCACACACACAACAAAGTACATAGACTAGTACTCCTGCTAGACCAACATAATATAGTTCTACACAGAAACATAAAGACATGCATTCTAAAATGAATAGAATACCATAATCCATTCCACTGATGCAAACTTTTTGTCCCAGTTATTCACAAATTAGAAGGTAATTTGAATTGCTTTCAAATATGTTAAAAAAAACCTCATCTCATCTTTTTGCATCATAATGTTTTTAATATGAGCGAAATATAACTGTACATTTTTAGCATTCAAACCATGGGGATCATCGATAAATAAGCCTCATTACAAAATATTGATGTCAATCACAAACAAAACAAACAAACAAACAAAATCATACTTTTACATTAAAATTTATACACAGTTCATATGTACATTTTACATTTAGTTTCTGCCCTTTTTATACATTAATCGGCAAGGAAACAAACAAATAAAATGAAATTGTACTTTCATAAAAATAACTCCTTGCTGTCAAAGCAGGGGGAGGCTACAGTTTTTAATTTTTTTTTTTTACCAAAGACCTCCTGAGAAAATGCTGGATTGACTTTAGTGCATTCTTTATTTTCTGTTTTTAAGGCTATTACATTTAAATCCTTTTTGACAGACTCCACAGAATACCACTAACATGAGCACTCTACGAAAGAAAACTATTGATTTGAGTTGATCTGACTTGATTTGTCTCCTACAGAAAACTCCTGTAAGCAAAGGCCAAACTTATGATTGTTCACATATACATGAAATACAGTATATGTCTATATTTTTTAAAGTACAGTATTCTTGTGAAGTCTCTGGTCATTGTGGCGGTCTGCTTATCGGGACGATGCAGATGTTTCAGTACTGAAACCACCTGAAGAGGATGGTCAACAGTGGCTCAAACTTCAGTCAGACGCCAGGGGGAGGGGGGGGGGGGACACAAATCACATGAGACATATGGGGCTCACCACTGCCCCCTGGTGGGGGAACACAAAAGGACAAGCGTCTCCCTCTGGGGACAGGAACTCTGGGGCTTTCCAGAACAGTCTTTTCCTCTCGGGATCAAAGCCCCGTCCACTCACAACATTGTTGTCATGGATAAAGAAAAACAACACAACAACAACAACAACATCGATTAGTGAGAGAGAGAGAGAGAGACGTTAACTGCTCAGGACGTTAGAAAGCTTTGAATAGGGTGAAGGAGTGAGGGGTCTAGTATAATCTCTAACCAAATAAAGGTGAAATGCCTCAGCATATGGGTGCTGTGGCGTAAAGAACATTCTGAGGTTCTTGCATTAGTGGTACAGATCAGATGGCGGACTCTGTACTAGAACCGGCCCGCATCCGGCCTGGTTCTGCTTCTATAGTTGGCCGCTATCGGGGGAATACCTGACCTGCAGGTAGAGTCATCAATAATGTACCTCTCTATATACTGTACAGGTTCAGCCCTGCTCTCAGAAATCACCCAAATGGTTCATTTTTTCCTCTTTCCTTGTGTAATTATGAAGAGGGCATCTATTCATTTTCGTGTGAAAGCCCTTGGCTTACCTGTAGTTCATTTACTGTATGTGATTACAAGTCAAGGGATCATTTATCAAAAGTTACTCCCAAAACACTGCAGGGAAGTCAAATGTAAGGTAGGCTGCTAACACAGTCTAAGAAATCCTTCTGGGATTCCCTGGCTGATTATCAGTCCGTAATCCCTTTGATTAATCTGTGGGAGTAAACTAGATCATCACTCTGCCCGTGTGAAGATGAGAACATCTTCACAAGTAGTAAGTGGCTGTTTAAAGTGCTCCCAGGCATGAAACCATTTCGGCTGAAATGTGCTGATTAAAAATTAGATTGAGTTAGACTGAGTCGGAATCAGCGGCAGCTATCCTCGTACAACGTAATGTATTTTGCAATCAGCGGTGCAAAGTCAGGTAGGTACAGTAAGTGGCATTAAAGTCTACATAGGGAACATAGGTGCATGGGGCACCGGAACGTGAGGCTATACGCAACATGAAGAGACACGGGCATCACGAGGACGACGGTGACCATAATGTGATTACTTATTGGCATGTAGTGCAACACTGATGACAGAACGGAAAAGAACAGAAGAGCTGACTTTGAACACACTGTGAAACGCACGTCATCTGCAGTGCACAAGCTTTTGAACTATTCAGCATTATCACATCAATTGAAATGACTGTAGGAGCATCAAACGCTGGATGTGTGTGTGTGTGTGTGTGTGTGTGTGTGTGTGTGTGTGTGTGTGTGTGTGTGTGTGTGTGAAGGGGAGTGGGGAGGTTCTGGGGGAAAGTGGAGCATCTCTTGGGCGCGCTGTCCAAGCCGCTGAGTCAGGGAACGCCTGCTCAGTCCCACATCACACACTGCATCTTAAACACAGCACTGAAGTCTGAAGCACTGAAGTCCGCTCTGTTGCTCTGTTTGTTGCGTTTGTTTGTTTGCTTTGCTTTTTGCGGGTTTATTAGTTCCTTGACGACACGGGTGAGCGGGTGCCGAATCAGCCAGCAAGCTGTGTCCCAGATAGGAGTTCTGGGGCAGATGTGGCTGAGACCAGGGCTGCATCAGGGCCGGATGTGGGCTGAAGATAACCATACAGGGCTTTAAGCAAAGACATTTTCTGTGGCTGAAATGATCAGGCTGTTATTCATAATTATCTAGTTTTCGAATCTTAAACAGCCTGGCCCACGCCTGAGTATTTGGCACAGAGCTTGAGAACTCAAGCTCTGACCACAGAGCAGGAGAACAAACCCGCCAGCCTCTCTAAACACACACACACACACACACACACACACACACAGACACAGTGGGGCGTGAGTGTGTGTGTTTCTGGTTGTGCATAGACTTCCAGGATGTGGCAGATGAGATGGGTGAGAGGTCGGGCCACGACTGCAAAGGGCAACATCCCTGGAGGTACCTTCCACTCTCCCTCACTTTACCCCCTCAGAGGGGATACGCATGGGGTAATAGAGAGGTGAAGTACAGGGGGTCCGTCCTGCTGTGGCTGGTGGCGGGGCAGTGTGGGGGCAGTTGTAGGGCACAGGGGGACATCAGCAAAAGTAGATCTCCCCATCAGTGGTGGGCTCTGTCAAGGGGAGCAGCTGGGAGTCTGAGGAGGACAAGACCACA
>NC_063209.1:17359945-17362445 GCF_017589495.1 Alosa alosa | reverse complement strand
TCTTGTTTTTCAAGCTGGTTGCTTCCCTGATGTCTGGAACAGGGGGCTTATATCCCCAATACATAAGAGTGGAGACAAATCTGACCATAATAACTACCGAGGCATCTGTGTGAGCAGTAACCTGGGGAAGGTATTCTGCTGTATCCTCAACGCCCGTTTACAGGCCTTCCTTATTGAACACAATGTCTTGAGTAAAAATCAAATTGGCTTCTTACCAAATTGCCGCACTACAGATCATATTTACACCCTCCATACCCTGATAAACCAAAATGTTCACCAAAAAAGTAAGGGGAAAATATTTGCGTGTTTTATTGATTTTAAAAAAGCTTTCGATTCAATCTGGCATGAAGGATTGGATTTCAAAATCCTACAAAGTGGTATAGGGGGTAAAATGTATAACATCATCAAATCAATTTATTTGGGCAATAAGTGTGGCGTAAAAATTGACAACAAAAGAACTGAATACTTCACTCAAGGGCGTGGGGTGAGACAGGGTTGCAGCTTGAGTCCAACCTTGTTCAATATCTATATAAAAGAGTTAGCGGTGTTATTGGAACAATCTGCAACACCTGGGCTCACCCTGTTGGACACGAAGTCAAATCCCTGCTCTTTGGATGACCTGGTGCTGCTGTCGGCCACTGAACAGGGCCTACAGCAGCACCTGGACCTGCTAGAGCAGTACTGTCAGAACTGGGCCCTGACAGTCAATTTGGATAAATCTAAAGTTATGATCTTCCAGAAGCATCCCAGACCTCAGGGAACCAGACACCTCTTTACTTTAGGTAACACCGCCCTAGAGAATGTTACTTCTTATAACTACCTTGGCTTAAAATTAACAGCCTCTGGAAACTTTGGTCTTGCAGTGAATGCACTAAAAAAGAAAAAGCACGAATTTAGCATTTTATGCAATAAAATACATTTTCATCAAATAGATATACCAATTAAAATCTGGTCCAAAAATATTTGACACAGTCATTTTGCCAATTGCACTTTATGGAAGTGAAATATGGGGTCCACTCAGTAAGCACGACTACTCTAGATGGGACAAACACCCAATAGAAGCCCTGCATGCTGAATTCTGTAGAAATTTGTTACATATCCAAAGAAAAGTACCCACAAATGCTAGCAGGGCAGAATTAGGCCGATTTCCACTATTGATTAATATCCAAAAACAATCACTAAAATTCTGGATTCATCTAAAATTAAGCCCTCAAAATTCACTACATTTTAAAGCACTTAAATCCCAAGAGCTCAGCCCTAAGACCAGTCCCCTATGTCAGTTGGTCTCGGATTTAACTAACCCAATAACCCCTAACCCACAAATTGTCCAGACCAGCACTGCTTCCCAACCACCAATCAGAATCAACCAAATTAACAAGAACAACAAGAATTCTTATTTGGAACACTGGAAGAAAGAAACAAAATTACAACACAAACTTGAATGTTACATTGGCATACGAAAAGACTATCAATTGGCAGAGTATCTCCACACTGTCAGAGATACGAAGCAGAGACAGATCCTCACCAAGTACAGGCTGAGTGACCACAGTCTAGCCATAGAGAAAGGCAGGCACAAGAAGTCATGGCTGCCCAAAGAGCAAAGGACATGTGGTCACTGTATGACAGGGGAGGTGGAGTCAGAGGTGCACTTTCTGCTACACTGTGACAAATATCGGTCCCAAAGAGACAAATATTTCACCATTTTGAACAACATCATTCCCAACTTGGAGGAACAGAAAAAACTTGCTGTAGTTTTGGGTGAGGACACCAGCACATGCATACTGGCAGCCAGTTATGTGTCCTCACTCCATAACCTGAGAGAAGGCATTACTTAAGATAATCACCCCACTACCTCCACCCTTCAACATAACACTGCTCCCCAGCCCCAGTCTGTAACACCATGTCTCCTGCTTGTTTTGTTTTGTTTTGTCCTGTCTTGGTTTTCCTATGCACGTGTACAGACAATGGTCTTGCATGGTTGTGACGTGCTGTGTGTGTGTGTGTGTGTGTGTGTGTGTGTGTGTGTGTGTGTGTGTGTGTGTGTATATGTGTGTGTGTGTGCGCGTGTGACTAAGTGTAACAATGTTTGTACATGTTTATATCATTTTGTATTTGTATTTTCTTTAATTATTATTATTCCTGTGAACGCTTTGGCAATGCATCATATGGTTTGTCGTGCCAATAAAGCATATTTGAATTGAATTGAATTGAATTGAGAGAGAGAGAGAGAGAGAGAGAGAGGAGGGTGAAGGAGTGTGAGGCGGAGAAAGAGAGAGAGGGTGGAGGAGTGTGAGAGAGAGAGAGAGAGTGAGGGTGGGGGGAAGTGTGAGGGTGGCGAAGGGAGGGAGCAGTGACCCCACCCGGCCTCAAACCCGGGTCTCCGGGGTACTAAACCTGCAGCTTGACCGCAAAAGCCAAAGAGCCAGGCTGGTTAGTATGGCAGTCAGAGTGCATATTGAAGCGTAGTGAAGGTGCTCGGTCACAGTGAGTGTGAGGGTGA
>NC_063209.1:17324945-17344945 GCF_017589495.1 Alosa alosa | reverse complement strand
ACTTGACTTGACTTGACTACCTGTAGAACAAGACAAGTCATTCCACTAGACTGGCAGCAGGCTGGCAGATAATCACTGCTACACTGCTGAATTAAAGGGCTGTAGTATATCTGTGTAAAGATAAATCACCCCAATAATTTTTGTCAAGGTCTACAACAGCTTTATTGTCCAGTGATAATAATTGGCAGACAACATCCACAAGACATGATGCTTACAGTTTTTCAAACCAAGAGGGAATTCTAATTCTACGGCTAGCGCTATTGTTAACACTAAATAAGTTGATGCCTTTCATTCATTTCCAGTGACTGGTCTCTAAAAAGACCGGATCAGGTTATAACCAGCATAGAGCAGATTAGATGAGCTACCCATCTGTGTCTTAGAACTCTAGCCCCTAAGGAGCCTGTCCTTCCATCCTTCATTTGACACACACACACACACACACACACACACACACACACACACACACACACACACACACACACACACACAGCTCCACATTTGAGTTTGAAATGTAGGCACCACTTGACTGAATGGGGTTAATGAATGAAGTCCTTTTTATATTAATTCCCCAAACTATCTAGTTCAATATTCAGCTCATCACTCACACACACACACACACACACACACACACACACACACACACACACACACACACACACACACACACACACACTGAGACACAAACAATCATGCAATTTTTATTTCAGAGAACACACAAGAGCTTAATAAGCACATACACACACACACACATAAGCACACACACACACACACAGAGACACTCTTTCTGAGACACAAACAACCCTGTGACTTCAACACACCAGAGCTTAATGCACACACACACACAAACGCACACCTTATCTCACCCATTGCAGTAACACACGCACACACAGAGAGACTCACACACACACACCCCAGACACACACCTGGTTGACGAGCACATCTCCGATCCTCTCGATGACGAACCCTCCAGCGTTGCCGGCCTGTAGCTGTGCGTCCCTCTTGCAGTCCAGCATGCCGGTCAGGAAGCGCGTGTGTGTGTCCAGCAGCTCGTCCATCACGGGGAACATGCGCTCCAGCGTCTGCGTCTCCAGCTGCACCTCCTTCTGTAGGCCCTTGCAGTAGACCTCCGCCATCACACGCAGGGTCCGCACGTGGTGCATCTCCGTCTGCATCAGCTCTGAGGGGGGTGGAGGTGGGGGACAAATCACTAGTCACTATCATTTCATCTATCTATCTATCTATCTATCTATCTATCTATCTATCTACTGTATCTATCTACAGACATCTGTCTAGCTATCTATCTATCTGTCTATCTCTCTGTCTATCTATCTATCTATCTATCTACAGACTTTGTATATATGGGTAGTCCAGTGTTTCTCAAAGTGTGGTCCGGGGACCACTGGTGGTCCGCAAGCTATCCCAAGTGGTCCGCGAGCAGACATGGTAAAATATAATATAGATAAGTTGTTTGCAATATTGAACCAACTTGTATGTAAATCCAAACAGTTCTGCGACACTGCCTATGTAAGGTACGTAAGTTTAAATCATATGAATCCTCTAACACAATAAGCAAGGTGGAAAGACAATAAGCAAGGTGGTTCAGTGAGTAGGCCTATTATGTAGTTGTAGTTACATACTGTTGAAGTAGGTCTAATGTTTTTTTTTTTTTATCTAGGTGGTCCGTGAGTTTTTTTATACTGGTTAAGTGATCCTTGGCCTGCAAAAGTTTGAGAAACACTGGGGTAGGCACATATGGAGAGCTCCGATCAGCAGAGCCTCTATGCAGCGGGCTTAGCAGGCCTGGACCACTGAGAGAGACAGAGTGGGGCTTCCCACCACACTGTCTGTAAGACCGGACTATTGTTGGTTTTTAAACCACTGGCTTGTCAGTTCCATTAATTACTTAAGTTGAAGTCGAAGTTTGAATTGAAAGGAAATCAAAGAATAGAAACGTAAAAAAGCTGTGTTGATGAGAAACAGCCCTGAGTCAATCAATACCACACACACACACACACACACACACACACACACACGTGTACAGTATATACACAATATATATATATATATGTATATATATATAGATAGAGAGAGAGAGAGAGAGAGAGAGAGAATAAAATAACTAAATTACATTTCTGACCCCATCAGTGACTACAGTGGGACTACTCCGAGCACTTCCTCTTTTCAGGAAGTTTCATCACTCAGACACTGACCGCCTTCAACTTTTTTTAGAATATCTGTGTTCTTTCTCTCTCCATCTCTCTCATCTCTCTCTCTCTCTCTCTATCTCCAGTAATCTATTCCCTTCTACATCCTGGGGAGAGATCCGGATAAAGCATGTAGTCATCTCTCCCAGCTGATGAGGTCATGTCACCATGGAGATACCTCTCTTCAACAACAAAACTATTCAAACGAGTGACGGGCCAGACATTTCACACTCCGCTGCCAAGGGTAAACAAGCCAGGGAAAAACAAAAACAATGACAACAACAACCACAAGAGCAACTCCAGCAGTGATGAGACGAGAGGCCATCCATCAGAAGGTGTAGATAACACACAACACACAAACACACACACACACACACATACACACACACACACATGCTATCACATACCGTAGATAATGCACACATGCACACACGCACGCACACACACACACACACACACACACACACACACACATACACACACACACACACACACACACACACACACAGGCTATCCCATACCGTAGATAACACACTCTCACACACACTCACACACACACACACACACACACATGCTATCCCATACCATAGATGACGTCCTGCCTCTTGATGGTGTCCTTCTTGAGGGTCTTCAGGTACTTCTTGTCCACGGTGAAGCTCCAAGAGTCAGCCTCCAGCTCACGCACGTCCGCCTCAAACTCGCCCATCAGTTGGCTGTCAATCATCTCTGTCCCTGGAGGAGACGTTAGAGAAACATCATCACACAGCCCCGCCCCTCACGTTAGCCTGCAATTAAACACGCCTCCCATCCAGGACCTGAACTAGCTGACCAGGGAGGAGAGGCTGATAATGATGATGCTCCGCATGGTCTGCCTGGATATGCAGATTATGCACACACACACGCACACACACACACACACACACACACACACACACACACACACACACACACACACACACACACACACTGTTCTGTGTTCTCCCCACGGAAAGGGCAACCCAGTGTACAAAGGATATTACTCGGTATTCCACACACACACAGACATACGTATTTATGTATGCACATAGAAATACCCCACAGCACACACCTGTGCACACACAAACTTGTACACACACACACACACAAACTTGTATAACTTGTGGAACTTGTGTACCATACACACAGATACACACACACACACACACACACAGATACATTATTCCTCCTCTCTGCCCACACAAATGAGACAGGGCTAGAACAGCACAGGGAGACATTAGAGGTGAGGAGCTGCAGATTAAAGCCCATCCATCCCAATCAGCCCTGCACCTGTTGGCCAGCTGTGCTTGTAGTGCCACGGTGCTAATGGCGCTTAACTCACTGACTCGCTAGCGTGGCACGCTAACGTTAGCACTGAGGGCTGTAAACAAGGCCGGGGCTGCTAATGACGTCCACTGGGAGGACAGCGGGGGCGGCTCACCTTCATCGACCAGAGACTCGGTGGACTCATTGACCTTGCTGGGCTTGTGCAGGGAGTCAGTGGACTGGGACAGATAGCGCAGGCCCTTCAGGGGGATCTCATCAAACACCGGCCTGCGGGAGGGGACAGCCGACAGCCGGATGGGGAGAGAGAAGAGAGGGAGGGAGAGAGGGAGAAAGAAGGATGGAGGAGAGCAAGAGAGAGAGAGAGAGAGAGAGAGAGAGAGAGAGAGAGAGAGAGAGAGAGAAAAAAGGATGGAGAGAGAGGGAGAGAGAGAAGGGTAAGAGAAAGAGGAGAGAAGGAGAAAGACATGGAGGAAAGAGAGGGGGGAGGGGAAAAGGAAGAGGACAAATGGAAAAGGGAGACACAAGTAGATCAGGAGATGGAGGGATGTAGAGTAAAATGGTAGAAAAGCAAAGAGATAGAGAGGGGGATAGAAAGATAGCGAGGGAAAAATAAATAAAGAGAGGGAGAAAAAGGCAGGAATACAGAGAGACAGATAACATGAAACACACAAGGATGAAGCCGTGGGTAGACAGAAGAAGAGAAAAGGCTCAAAAAAAAGGGGGGAAAGGGCAACCATGGCAACAATGGAAAGAACCAGACATCCAGAAACGGGTTTAAAGAAAGAGGAAGTTGGGAAGAGGGAAGAGAGGCTCAATTAGAAACAGACGTTTCACATTCACTCTGAGAAAAGAGACCCGTCTGAGCAGCTCTGGAGTCTCCATTCTAACAGGGAGGATAGACCGTTCCGTTTGCGGAGCGTCTGCTGCAACAATTAACGGTCACTATGGCATGGAGCACTTCAGCTGCAGACCCAGTGCAGCCTGGGCCTTACGCTGCTAGCATACTGGAAAATGTCTGGAGAAGTGTGCTTAGAATACTGCCAGTATCTCAATGAGTGTTTAAATCCAAGTAACTGTATTTCCAACAAATTATCTAATAGATTAGGACTCATGTTCATGTCATATGTATTCAAGTCTAGATACTGTACATGTAGTACAATGAATATCCTACTTGATTGATGCTAAATGAAGCATAATAAGACACACACACACACACACACACACACACACACACACACACACACACACACACACACACACACACCCTGCGATGTTGCTGATGGAGATGCTCTTGGAGAGGTTGCTGCTGTTGAAGGGCATGAGTGTGTGCCGCCGAGGTGCCGTCACAAAGGAGTGCTCCTCCGGGGACAAGATGGCTGACCAAGGGCGCTCCCGTGACCCTGAAGCTACACACACACGTACGCACGCACACACACACACAGACACACACACAGACACACACACACACACACACACACACACACACACACACACACACACACACACAAACAACCCATATTATAATCCAAGTTTGAAAAGACTGGAGTTTGTTGATGTTTTAAAGCTGAGATGTTGGGCTAAGACAGGATCTTACATTTGGGGCGTAGCGTGACAGCGGGCGTTGTGGTGGAATCTGGGACGGCGTACTGCTGCTGTTTGTGCATCTGAGGTTGGGAGGAGAAGTGAAATGAATAACAAACAATAAACAAACACTTCTTAAAACAGAGGCAGGGCATGGGGGGTGGCCTTCTCAACACAGGGTTATTACTGCAGATGAAACAAAACAGCCTGGATACTAGAGTATTGAAAACAAGTCTAAACAACAACAACAACAACAAAGAAATGAAAAATGAATATGTAAACAAATCACCTTCATTTTCACCTTGGCACAAACAGGCAACGATTCGCGGCAGCCTTTATGGACGCACACGTAGCAATCTGAAAGACACAGACAGGAGAAAAGACACAGACACACACACACACACAAACACACATACACACACAAAGATTAGCTGAGTAGAAAACACACACACACATCAGTTGAGAAGACCAGAAAAAACACACACACACAGCCCTCTCTGTCTTCCCTCTTTGTAAAAACTTCCAGAATCGATGTGTGCATGTAAGTGAGTGTGTGTGTGTTTGTATGTGTGCGTGTGGTTTCAGTTTTGCTGGTTTTGGCCAAAGTGAATTCTTAAGCGATCTTAATTATACATCACACGCTGCTCTCAACTGATGCATAACATTTCTGGCATCGTGTTTGTGTGTCTGTGTATGGGTGTTTGTATGTCTGTATGTGTGTATGTGTGTATGTGTGTGTGTGTGTGTGTGTGTGTGTGTGTGTGTGTGTGTGTGTGTGTGTGTGGCATTTCTGGCTGCGTGTTTGTGGGGCCGTTTCCGGAACAATCTGCCCAAGGAGACAGAGGGGCAGGAAAGTATTCTTAGATCATCACTTCTGCCTCAGCCTCTACAGCCTGGGACTGGAGAGAGTGCTGGAGAGAGACATGGTGGATGGTGTGTGTGTTTGTGTGTGTGTGTGTGTGTGTGTGTTTGTAGGTATGTGTGTGTAGGGTTGACTCTGGGCCAAGCACAGGCCAGGAAACTCCACCAAACACATAAATAAAACACTCAGAGATCAGAAGATCCACTAAACACTCCGTAGGCCTGTCTGTCTGTCTGTCTGTCTGTGAGTGTGTGTGTGTGTGTCTGTGTGCCCCTATACAACCCCTGCCAGAGGTGAGTTTCTGGCCTATGAAGATTGAGGAAGTGAACCCTACTGCTGCATAGAAAAGACAAGAGCAATATTTTTGTCTCCTAGTGGTAGCACCCACGGTTGTGAAATAAGCCCAGCATCTTCAACACACACACACACACACACACACACACACACAAACACACACACACACACACTAACACACACACACACACACACACACACACACACACACACACTTTGCCCCTATTAGTCTCATAAGCCTCAGCAGACCTCTTTAGCTGTCTTTATCTCAGACTGCAGTTCACTTCTACCCCCAACCCTCTGACACTGCTCTTCACACACACACACACACACACACACACACACACACACACACAACCACTCCTCCCCTTGCTGGTAGCTACCGCCTGGCCCGGCAAATCAAATTAAGTTTGTTTGTGTTGCACAAGAAACACAATATTCCCCGCTCCGACTGAGCCACCTTTGAAGTTGCCTCGAGTTAGACTCCAGTCTTGTGTTTGTACACCTTAACACAACACAACAGAGTAAGCAATCAGGGCTATCACCTGCAGCGTCAGTGCACAGCCCATCTTAATAGCAAAGCTCATTTAATCTGCTCAGCACCTGATGTCCTTACAGAGACTCTGTAGCTCCTCAGCTCGCTGAGACGGAAACTATTACTCCAACAAACGCTGGCTAAACACAGACTAAATGGCTCAACAGTCTGTGCAAATACAAAACTATGAATATGTATGGTAAGCAGTGTATTGTGTACAGTATATAATTATGTGTTTGACGGTCAAACAGCAGTATCTCAGCATAAACAGAGTGTTGTTTGAAGGAATGATGAAGGTAAACGGGTAAACAGGAAAGGGGCTGACTTAGTAAACAGGTGAACAGTAAAGAGGTAAACAGGAAGTGACTAACTGCTGCAGACGAAGGCCTCCTTGGAGCTGATGGCTTTGTGACACTGTGGACACAAGGTGGGCTGGACAGAGCCAACATGGCTGAAGAAATGACCGTTGATCCTCTTCTCCTTCGTCTCCTTCTCCCTCTCCTTGTGCCGCTCTTTGTCCTTCTCCTGTGGACACAGCGAGAAACGAGAAGATTCGTTAAACAAAACAGAGGGATGGAGATAGACCGAGGAACAGATTGTGTGTGTGTGTGTGTGTGTGTGTGTGTGTGTGTGTGTGTGTGTGTGTGTGTCTCTGCCCTCCGACTACAGATGGAGAAATAAAGTTTATACTTAAAAAACGCAAGAGCGATGGAGGCAGACTGACGTATAGTGTCTCCTCTGAATGTACAAACAGCAGGAAGTAAAGTAGGAAGCAAATGTAAAATGTTTACACCGTGGAAAGGAAGGTATAAAGGTGAGGCAAAATAAAAATAAAAAATCTATGACAGACAGATGGAGATGGATTACGTGATAGAGTCTGTCTGTGTGTCTGCTTCCACATAAGAGTGAAAATAATAATAACAAAACAGAGACAGGGAGGGGATAGAATTGGAAAGGTTAGAAATAATAGATGAGATATAGCGATAGATAAAAAGAAAGATATAAAAAGCAACAAAGAGAGAGAGATCTAGAGAGAGAGAGAGAAAAAGGAGAGAGAAAGATAGAAAGAGAGGAGAAAGATATAGAAACCGAAGGAAAGAAAAGAGAAATTGGAATAGAGGAGAGAGCTCGTGGGAGTAGATCCCCCCACAGCATGATGAGCCTCTCCCGAGAGCGTCATCTCTCTGTGAGACCTGCTAATCATCTAATGGCAAATTAAAACAGAGGAATCATCAAGAGAGCCTTTAACCTGCTAATCATCCACTGGCACATTCAAAACAGAGGAATCATTAAGAGAGCCTTTAACCTGCTTCCAGTCAGACATCCAGAGCTCCACCTTACTGGCATAAAAAACTACAAAGAACACCTCACAATACACAATATGGTTCAGCAATGCACCGATACCAGAGAATTCTACTCTTACTCAAATAACACGCTGAGTGTTATTTGATAGCAATCATGACAGCTTAGCCTCTGATACACAAACATGCCTGTTCATGGGGAAAACAAAAAGCTGTCAGTTCCATGTTCTGCTATTACTGCGGGCAACTTCCCCTGTGACAACAACTCGGAGGTTCCAACAATGGCTAGTGACGATTAGCACGCTTCATTGACTTCTCAGAAACTTAAATGGCGGATGTCGTGGGAAGTTGACAGTAAACAATGTGCTGTAAAAAAAAAGTATACATACTGTATGCTCACACTCACACACACACAAACACACACACACACACACACACACACACACACACACACACACACTTCCATCCAGCCATTTTTAGATTTAGCATAGACACACACACACACACACACACACACACACACACACACACACACACATACACACACACACACACACACTCAAACACACACACACACACAGGCAGGCATGGGTGGAGACTTCAGAAGCTCACTCACACATTCAAATGTAACCAGTGCTCTGTGTGAGCGTCCGAGTGTCCCTAGAGCCTCAGTATTTAACTATACCCACACGCCCTGTGTGACCTTCACTACACCTACACAAGCACAGCCTTTCAACTGACAGTGCACCAATCAAAGAATGTCAGCTCTGACAGATACACCAAACACTTGCAAACATCAATATTTAAGCAAAACACACACACACACACACACACACACACACACACACACACACACACACACACACACACAAAACAGTTATCCCAGCGGAGAAAAAGAGATTGGTCCAGCCTACCTCACTGCCCTTGGGGCATCGTAGCTTCATGTAGCCCTGGACATCAAACAACTTTTTGTACATCTCTCTCGGCGAGACGGAGAGAGGGAATGAGTTTGAACAGATGCTTGCGTTAGCCTCAAACATGAAGCCACAACCACACACACACACACACACGCACATACACACACACACACAGACAGAGCTGACCAGGCAGTAGCCAGAGAGGAAGCGAGACACCAGAGGCATTATGGGAGTTACCTCATCAACTTTACACACACACACACACACACACACACACACACACACACACACACACACACACACACAGATGCATGTGCAAATACATACATCCATACAGCATAAACACTTGGCTGACCAGTTGTGACTCAAGCCAGACTGGACACAGCTGTGATAGCATCAGCTGACCACATTAAGCTTTGCCCACAGGTGTGTCATGGACTGCAGAGCTGTGTGATGCTTTATCTCAGGTACGTCACTATGGAACTTGGCAACTCACACACGCGCATGCACACACACACACCCACACACACACCCACACACACACACACACACACACACACACACACACACACACACACACACACACACACACACACAGACACTCACACCGTTATGCTTATGCTTCAATACTTATGTCACAACATGGGGCAACTTCCTTCTGTCTACGAATTACAAAACAAAGCCCTCCAACAAACACCCACAGAAAGAGAGAGAGCACATAGAGAGAGACAGAGAGAGACAAGAGAGAGAGAGAGAGAGAGAGAGAGAGAGAGATAGATAAAGAGAAAGAGAGAGACAGTCATGAACCGTGCAGAAATGCGAGCTGCGTCAGCTCTTCCTATGCAATTTCCTGTTCTGCAGCCCATAGAGATAATGTGCTAGTTCACAACGCACTTCTCAAAACACACTTCCTCAGCTGTTGGCTCAGAATTCATCACACACACACACACAGGACCACACATATATGTACAGAGACATATTTGTACATATCAATGCATTTCCTCTGTGGCCAGTGCACTGCAGTCATGATACTCTCCTAGAGAGAGGGTGCTCTTTCAGCTCTGCAACTGCACTAAAGCTCTCTGACTGTGACATTAGACTGACCATAACTCGATAGAAAAAAAAATAATAATAATAAAATAATAAATAATAAAATAATAAAATAATAATAATAAAATAATAAAAAAAAAATGCCCTGAATGCAATGGAATATGTGAGGACCTTCTGCAGGTGCTCTAGCAATGAGGTCAGGATCAGCTGTTTTACATCCTGGCATTCGCCAGGGACACAGGAAAACTATCTGGAGTGTATCTATTCAACGGCGATACCCCGACACAGGATATCGAATCGGGCTGACATAATGAGCTGGAAGGCAGCGATGCTAACCATTCACCAACACCGCAACCCCGAAACAGGAAATCGAATCTGGGTTGACTACCTGGAAGGCAGCAATGCTACCCAGTGCACTTTTGCTAGTGGTTAGAAATGATGTGCATTGCACAAGTAAGCCATTTGCTGCCCAGTAGCAGCTGTCTGTGTTCAGGGAGGCTTCACGCTACAGGAGGGCACACACACACATACCTGCGCACACACACATGCATTGACACGAAGGCAGCAATAACACACACACACACACACACACCATGCGGAGCGGAGGGCCCACACATGGGTGCAGCAGAGGGTGGTGTCCTGCCCATCATTCTCCATGGGACATTTGGCTGGTGCCATTTTAAACTCAGGCCCTGCCCTGCTATGTTTAGAGCACAGTAGTTACTGCAGGGCTGATACCCTCATTATTTCATATTTGTAGATCCCACTTTATCTGGGTAGCAGTGTGTGGACAGTGATGAATTCAAGATTGAAGATTGACTTAGTGTTCCATGTAATTATACTGTGTGTGTGTGTGTGTGTGTGTGTGTGTGGAGTGACCAGTAATGCGTGTTTGATGTGTGTCTGTGTGTGTGTGTGTTTCCTGGACGTGCATGTTTTCTCTGTGTGTTTCTCTGTGTGTGTGTATGTTGTTCATCTCGAGCGTATGTGTGTGTGTGTGTGTGTGTGTATGTGACTGTGTGTGTGTGTTTCTGTGTGTGTGTGTTTCTCTCTGTGTGTGTATGTCTGTGTGTGTGTGTGTTTCTGTGTGTGTGTGTTTCTCTCTGTGTGTGTATGTCTGTGTGTGTGTGTGTGTGTGTGTGTGTGTGTGTGTGTGTGTGTGTGTGTGTGTGTGTGTGTGTGTGTGTGTGTGTGTCTCAGTGATTTAACACTCACTCGTGTCTTCTTGTACATCTTGTTTTTGAGGTAACTGAAGGTACGGCTGACTTTGGTCCCACTCTTCCCCTCAAAGTCCCCTCTGAGAGGACCCGGCTCCTCCTCAGTGATGCTGAGAGAGGGAGAGAGAGAGAGAGAGAGAGAGAGAGAAGATGTGGAGGCAGAAAAGGTGTTAAACAAACTGCACCAAAGTTTTAAAAGCTATTCATCACTAATTCCATCACAGTCTATTCATCTCACCTGTAGTCTACTGATCCAGTGGTACTAGCGAAGGAATTCAGACCTGCAAACAAACAATAAACAGCACACAAAACATTAGGCGCATTCACTCATCAGCCAATCAGAATCAAATTCCCTCAGTGCCACTCCCCAGTCAGTGTTGATGTAGGTACAGAGTGCCGCCATTGTAAGGAGGTGAGGAAGGTGAGAGTAGCCTATTCACCACAAGAACATGTAGGGAATGCCATCCAGAGGGCATTTAATGAATACGTGCATGCATTGTATTATTGTTTGCCTCCTAAGAAAATTCAACTCTTAAAAATGTTCTTCTCTAAAACAATGTGGCTTATGAAACACATGTCTCAGCTCACCAAAGAGAGAGAGAAACTCTGAAAACAACAGTTAAAGGAAAAAAAAAAACAGTCCACAGCCAAATACCCAAACAGACAAAAACACCACACTCACACAGAACAAATTCCAACGGTGGCGGTCACTGCCAATTCCTCTGTTTTGATCCCAAATACACAGAGCGTTATTCGGTAGCTGTGTTTGGGCTGCACACATGCCCATGACACACAAATCAGAGAGCATTTGGCCTCCGTGTGTTTGTGTCGGCCAAACCATGGAGACACAGCAGTGGCCAGTGCATATACGGCCATCACAGCATTTAACCCCACTGAGACAAAAAATGAAACAAAACAAAACAAAAAACTACAGAAACCAGAGAGAACCAGAAAGTATCCCAGAGAGAACCAGAAAATATCTCTGGAATAGATCTGGAAAAGCTCTGACCCAGACCTCTCCTTTAACTGCCCTTGATTTGACCTTGACCTGTCCTTCATCTGACCTTAGCCTGTCCTTGATTGGACTGTGATCTAGCGCTAATTTGCCACAACTATCCGTTTCCATCTTAGAGTGTCATGTTGTTTTCAACGAGGGTCAAGTCACACGTTCACCGAGTGAAACTCTTTAGCAGAGTGACTTGAGGGTGTCTCAAGTGTTGTTCAAGAGATGTCAAAAACCTTCCCACTGTCAGGACATCAGAACAGGTCGAGCTGACTCCCCCACTGAGACAAGAATGAACGCAAAAACCAAACACAACCAAACCAAGAAAAACAGATCTGTTCCGAGACCTGGCACCTCGTGCAGATGGGTGGGTGGATAAGGACAATATGGAGTTTTTTTTCACAGCAAGTCAAGTCCACATAGCAGACTGAGGGTGGCTCCTGAATGCTTGCTCAGGAAATGTCCGACATTCCTGTTCCTGTTTGAGCATCCAGGGGTACTTACTCATGGTGTCCCCATCGTCATCGTCATCAGTGTCACCTTCGTCGTCGCTGGACGAGTAGGGGATGGCCTGCAGGCGCTTGGATTTGGGGAGGATCGGGGAGAAGTTGAAAGAGAAGGAGATTCGGCGCTTTTGGCGAATGCGTCCTATCGCTGGCGTTCCCCCGTTTCCGTTCCGTTCGGAGAGCACGGAGAGACCAGAACGAGTTTACGTTACAAAAACATGTTGGAGGAGGGGGGATCTTGCCAAGGACTGGGAGAGTGGGGGCAAGTTCTGGGGAGGGAGGTAGTGGTGGGGAGGCAGCATCTCCACAAACACTATTGAGAGCTAGAGCCACGGGTGACACAATACAGCCGTCATCACTGCACAAGCCAACTGCGCACTTTACTGGGAGTCATGGGACGGGAGGGGAGGGGGCCACCAGGGATGAGGCCAAATAATAAGAACAGCCAAGATTCACACAACTAAACACAACAGGGAGGCTGTATTTCTGACCAGGAACCACCATAGTAAATCCACATACAACAGGCAGATGTTATCTTGTGTGACACCAGGATTGGAGTTTTGGTAGCAGTGGCTACTTTATGATGGATGGATAGTGTATGTGTATGTGTGTGTGTGTGTGAGTGAGTGTGTGTGTGTACTGTAAGAGAGCAGGAGTGTGACAGAGAGTAGGCCTAATACCACTGCTTCACATTGGCAGAGATTTTAATGGAAACCTGTAAAGGAGGGTAAGCCTTTCTCTGGACTGTTTCTCAAAGCATTTAATCCCTGACCAAAATGATCCGTGAGCTTTTTGGACCATCCCTCCTGCCGTACAGGGCCCAGTTCTAGCACCAGTGAGTGTACACATGTCCAAAACGGTCAGATTGATCAGATGAGATGACAGGGACAGTGATGGTCCAGAGAGGACAGGATCAGTTCAGCCAGAGTTAAGAGTTCTAAAGAGGAAGTGGCCTCTGGGCCTTCTGATTGGCTACTCACCATCGATGTCTCTCTGGCTAATGGCCAACATGGACACTGACTTGGTGAGGGGTAGAGTCATGGACGGAACGCTGCATCTCATTGGTTGATACCGCCGTGACTTCTAAAATAGACCAATTGAGGAAGGTTATGATAAACAGGTATGACAGACAGGTGTGAGACACAGGTGCGAGACGCAGGTGTGTGTGTGTGTGTGTGATGTCATGCCCACCTGGCTGTCCAGGCTGCTGCAGTCGGCCATGTCCGACTCGTGCTCCTCCTCGGTCAGTGAGACGAGCGACCCCCTCTCCTCGCTCTCCTGGCGTCCGACCCGTCTGGCCTGCTGCGCGGGCATGCTCTGGTGGGGGTGCCAGGCCTTGCCATCAGTGCCATCGGCTGCCAACCCTTCCAGGCTCAAACTGCCAAGAACGACAAACACAAGGTACCCGGCCTTAGACACCCCCGCCGTCTCTGTGTGTGCTTCCCAAACTCGCTGCTCAGAGTTCTGGATTTGATTGAACATGTCTGGCACTATGGGAACAGTGGAGCATTGCCACGCCCCCTCTGTCCCCCCCAGATGTGCTTAATCAAATACAGGGGGAAAAAGCAAACACACCTTGAAGCCAACAGCAGCAAAGCAACAGCCGTAGCAGAAGCAACAGCAGCAGTCACAGTAAGCACAGTAACACACACACACACACACACACACACACACACACACACACACACACACACACACACACACACACACACAGGAGAGGTTGGCCCCGGCAGGGTCCTGACTAACACCTCCACAGACACGAAGGGCAAACACACACACCTCCCAGAAAGCCTCAGCACAGTCGAGACTCCAGGCACACACACACACACACACACATGCGCTGGAGGCTAAAATCACAAAGGCTCCCCTATCTGCTCTCAGAGGGCAGGAAACGGCTGAAAAATATACTGCATGACACCAATACATTCCACCCACAGCAGATGTGTGTGTGTGTATGTGTGTGTGTGTGTGTGTGTGTGTGTGTGTGTGTTTTGTGTGTGTGTGTGTGTGTGTGTGTGTGTGTGTGTGTGTGTGTGTGTGTGTGTGTTGAAAAAACAGGCAATGAGACAGCACTTCATACAGATCGCAAGTTCCTGATATCTCACTGTTCCATCAAATGCTTCTGCTTACAATTTACAGTAAAAGCACCAAAATATTTTAGTGAGGATTCCCATGCCCTATGACTCGCAAAAGGCACAGAGAAAAGATGTACGAGTTGCGTTCTCGCAGTTACAGATTAATTACACTGCAAACGTCATCCTGCCATAACATCTAGAGAACAATAAACAACTACAAGAAATGCTTATGCATAAGGCGAAGCCAAAGACTGATAGACCAAACTAAAAAGAACGATAGAAAGAAAGAAAGAAAAGAAAAAAATAACAAGGTCCACTGACTGAGCCTCAACACTACTGCACATCAGCTGGACCGCACATTCAAACTGACCACTCTCTGCTCAGCCCGTACGGTATCTCTGTGCTCTGCTCCGAAAAGGTCTAGGACCAGCTTCCAGTACTCACCCCTCGTCCGGCCCAGTCACATAGATGAGAATGTTGGTCATGGCCCTGCCTTGGACCAGGTGAGGCTAAGACAGTGCTGCCTGGGCTGTACTACTTGGTTTGCATTACTGCAGTAACCGCAGTTTGTCTGAGTCTGACTCTGGACAAAAAGCCAGCGTGCTAAAAAAGGGAAGACATCTCTTTCTCGACCTCAAGCTGGTCCTCTCTCACAAACACACACACACACACACACACACAGACACACACAAACAGACACACATGCGCGCATATGCATCCACATCCTCACTGCACACATACGAAAATCATTCTCCCTCTTTCACACATACTGTACACTCTCTCATCAGCGTTCTCTCTCTGGTCTCTCTCTCTCTGGTCTCTCTCTCTCCCTCTCTCTCTCTCTCTCCTCTCTCCCCCTCTCTCTCTCTCTCTCTCTCTCTGGTCTCTCTCTCTCTCCTCTATCTCCCTCTCTCTCTCTCTCTCCATCTCTCTCTCTCTCCCTCTCTCCCCCTCTCTCTCTCTCTCCCTCTCTCTCTCTCTCTCTCTCTGGTCTCTCTCTCTCTCTCTCTCAGACACATAAACATCTGTTTCACTTTTTCTTTTGCGCACACACACACATTCACACCCACAGGAGGTTTCATCTTATCTTTCAGACACACACACACACACACACACACACACACACACACACACACACACACACACACACACACACACACACACACACACCCACTCTCTCTACCTTAAACAAAAGCCTATGTAAATGTCAATGCAAAAGGCGAAGCGCAGTCAAAGGCTGTAGTGCTGTTGTTGTTGGTGAGCAGGGGCAGGGGCAGGGGCAGGGCACGGCTGAGTGCATGCAGCAGGCATCACTGAGCGAACCATAGGGGGCGCCAGAGGGCTCACTGTACCTGAAGTCACTATACTGATCCGCACAGGGACTCAGGGGCACGGCGGAAGGACACCAGCTTAGACTGATAGGTACACACACACACACACACACACACACACACACACACACACACACACATGATGGATGGAGTTAAAGGAATGAATTAAAGTCAATGACGTTAAACACAACACAGTGGGAAGTAGTGAGAGAATGCTAAATGCTATATGAATGTGGTGGCATAAATCACACAGGGGCAGGGCAAATGTGGAGCAGAGAGCTGGCCTCCTCAGCCTGTTGCCCTCTCATCTTTATATGCATTGGCTGTTAAATTACATTTAAAATACACTAAAAAATATATTTAAAATACACTAAAAATAAGATTTCTTTTTTTATGTGTGTGACAAGTCTTTCATTATTCGTTATTCAGTCAGTCATACAAATCACTCAGCAAGCCAAACTGAGCCGTTTGATCCTTTAAAACAAGCTTTTTTTGAAAGGCCTACGCTCTACAGATGATAAAGGACTTTCTTTGTCTTTCTTATTCTGTCTTCATCAAAGTCAAGTCATAAAAAGCCAAATGAGTTTTAAAAGCGTAAAATGTGAAGAGTCCAGCGGGGCTGAAGAGGCAGCTGGATGAGTGAGTGATACCTTCGTCTGTGCAGCGCCGGCTTCTCCTCCCCATAGCTTGGCAGCACACTGGACAAGGGGCAGAGAAGGAGAGAAAGAAGGTGGCAGGTGATGGTAAGAGATGGTGTGGTGATAATGAAAGGGTGAGTGATGGTGATGTGCAACTCTGCAGAGTGTCTACTCTATTCAGAGGGTGGAGGAACGAGTGTGGTGAGCTGAAAAAACACACACACACACACTCACAGGAAGTGTATGTGTGTGGAAGGCTGTGTCTACACAGCAGGCTTGTGCAAAATTCCAAAAATGAATTGAAACTGGCTCTTAAATTCCAATTCAATTCTTGAATTTCACTTGCATTTCAATTGAGGTAGCAAACAGGAAGCAGAATTGCAATTCGAATTGTGCACAACCCTGCTACACAGCCCTCCATTTAGAGGCATTGGGTGGAGGAAAGAGTGTGGTGAGCTGAAAAACACACACACACACATACACACACACACGCACACACAAACAACACACACACAACACACACACACACACACACACACACACACACCGAGTACCGAGAAACACAGGACGGAAACAGGTGGCATTGGAGGATGATGACACGACATGCATCACTGAGGAAATGGGGGTGAACGGCAGTGGTTCTGAGAAACTGGAGTCGGTTCAATACAGAGCTGCAGTCAGTCTAACTTAACTGCATGTCCACTCATATGTTTAAAGAGCTCTGGAGGTAGGACGACTGTCCTGTGCGTGTGCTAGTTATATACTTCGGCCCTGTTTCAGCTGATGCTTTGCATTGTGTAGCCAAGCGTTGCTGAGTCTCACTTGTTGCTATGCAGGGGTGCGTTTCCCAACAGCATAGTTGCTAACTACGATGCATCTTTGGTAGCGTCACTGCCAAATCTGAGTTGACAGCATTTGAGTTTCACGTTACAGATACGTTAACGATACAGAAATACGGTGTTGATATTCGGTCACATTTTAGTATGAGCTAACAAAAATGATGCTCTTATTTTTAAATTTTCCAAAATTAAAAAGGTGATTATGCATGTGTAACTCAAATCTACGGACTCACATTTGGCAGTGACACTACCAAGGTAGCTGCTATCATAGTTCGCAACGATTCTTTTGGGAAACAGACCCCAGTAGACTAGGCTGGCATGACGAAGTGTCACGGGTTACTATCCCCTAGAGGGGAAAAGATGGAAAATATCTGTTACATAGAGTTTAAAAAACCCCTTTCACTCCCCACATAATGTTCCATTTCCGCACTCTCTCTCTCTCTCTCTCTCTCTTTTCTTCTCTCTCTCTTCCTCTCTCTCTCTCTCACTGACAGTCTTTTGCCCCCACTTCTGTTCTTTCTCTCTTTTCCTCTGCCTCACTCTTTCTGTATCTTCCGTTCACTCTCTCTTGCTCTCTCTCTGACAGTCTTTTCTTTCCCCCACTCTTTTCTGTCTCTCTCTCTCTCTCTCTCTCTCTCTTCTTTTACACTAAGGAGAGAGCAGGATAGCGGGGCTATTTTTACCTTGACAGCAAAAGTAGTAGGTGTTTCCATGTTGTGTGTATTGCGTGGGCTTCCACACATGCACAGACACACAATGAATCACACTCAAGCTTCTTCAGGTGCTTAAAGCTGCCGCCATATTGTCAGTATGACAGAACTGGTCTTAGGTCTTCACAGGTGTGTGTGTGTGTGTGTGTGTGTGTGTTCTCGCATTTCTGTGTGCTCTAAGTCAACATTCTATTTCTGAGAATCAGTGAGTTTATTTGACTTTTTGGTCTGCATCCTGTGAGCCTGGGTGTGTATGTATGTGTGTGTGTGTGTGTGTGTGTGTGTGTGTGTGTGTTGTGTGCTAATTACATCAATATGAGATAAGGAACATTGACAGATTCTACTTACTTCCAGTGTTGACAGTGAGACACGTGATATCATGAGAAAAGCCCAAACGATATCCAAAAATGGCTCACAACTAAACTGCATTCCTCATCACACCACACACACCACTAAATCTACTCAACCACAACACACTCAACACCTCACTTGTCTTTTCAGCGCTGAATCACAGCAATGTTTATATAAACAAACATTGTTTTTCTCGAGTTAACTGTAATTCTGAGCCAGAAAGAGATCAGACACACAAAACAAAGTGTCTGTTATGGCTGGAGTGCTATAAACTAAACACTAAATTATGTGTAATGCTTGTGATGTTTCTGGAAGCATATGGCAGAAAGAATAATTGAAATAAATGTAAAAAATCTGTCTATGTTGATAAATAAATTCTATTACTGGACTGCTCAAACCTCAACAGTACATGTAGCTAATTCTGTACAGATCTCTGATACCTAGCATCTCTCTGTAACCTCTGCTATCCTCTATTATGATCCTTGTCCACTCACAACCCCAGGAGGAAGACCTCTGCTGTGGTGACGAGGGAAATGTAACTTAATGCAGATGTTCTTAGCATGTCACCTGTGTCAGCACGCATGGAGTCTTAGCATGTCACCTGTGTCTTAGCACCTGTCACCTGTGCTCTGCGGAACAGTTAGCACAGTGACAGCTCTTGGACATGCATGTCACCTTGGCTAGCTCTAAGGGAATGATAGCATGTCACTCATGCTAGCTCTAGGGATATTTGGCATGTCATCAGTGTCAGCTGTACTATATATGCTACTATTAGCAATGTCAGGTATGCTAGTTCTAGGGGACTTGTCATCTCATGTCACCTATGTCATCTACGTATGTACAAACACACATAATCATCATTGTCTTTTCCTTGAGGGACTGTTAGGCCTCATCTGTTTATACAATGTGTCATCTTAACATCTATAGTCACTGTAACATTGACTATTCTCACACACTGCTACAGCGCTATTCTTGTTATATCCTTCAGCAATCCATTTTTAGAAATATAGAATGATTTAACTGAAGAACACAGTTAACTCATACAGATATGAGATCAAAATATGAATCTCACCCAGAACAACTAGGGACTGTTTCTATGTCATCTGAACTACCTCCTGTGGTCAGTTTAACATTTACAACAAAATTCAACAGTGACTATTTCATACTTCTGGAATCACTATAATAATGAGAACAAGGGAAAGGGAACTGATACAGATATAAACAAGGTAGCTACCTGGAGGTCAGGTGGGGAGTGGACTCACCTGCGCTGGTTCATGTCTACGT
>NC_063209.1:17319945-17322445 GCF_017589495.1 Alosa alosa | reverse complement strand
ACCCTGACAGCTCCAACAGGCCAAGACATTAACAGTTAACTGCACCAGTGCTTCACACTACAGTAGTGCACAGGAGGCAGGACAATACCATTCCCCCAAGATAAACTACAGGCCATAAAAGGGCCCATAAATCAGAGCGCTATAACGTTAGAGTATCAGCAACAATTCACTAGAGCAGTTCTGCTGGAGGCGTTAATGGGAGAGGGGCTGTGAGTACTGTACACACAGGTACTCAGAACCCACACAGCACCCATACACACACAGGAGGAAGGAAGAACCCACACAGCACCCATCCAGCCTACACACAGAACCCACAGAACCCAGGAAGAAGAGCTCAGAACCCACACAGCACCCATGCCTGTAGCCTACACACAGGAGGAAGAGTCTCCCTACAGAACCCACACAGCACCCATGCTGCAGCCTACACACAGGAGAAAGAGCTCCTACAGAACCCACACAGGAAGAAGAGCTCAGAACCCACACATCACTCATGCTGTACATGCAGGAGGAAGAACTCCCTACAGAACCCACACAGGAAGAAGAGCTCAGAACCCACACAGCACCCATGCTGTACACACAGGAGGAAGAGCTCAACAAGACCCACACAGGAAGAGAAGGCTCCAGAACCCACACAGCACCCATGCTGCTTAGCCTACCACCCTGGGAAGAGCTCCTACAGAACCCACACAGCACCCAGCCAGCATTTTACCCACAGGAGGAAGGCTCCTACAGAACCCACACAGGAAGAAGAGCTCAGAACCCAGCTCAGAACCCACACATCACTCATGCTGTACATGCAGGAGGGAGAGCTCCCTACAAGAACCCACACAGCACCCATGCTGCAGCCTACACACAGGAGGAAGAGCTCCAACAGAACCCACACAGGAAGAAGAGCTCAGAACCCACACAGCACCCATGCTGCAGCCTACACACAGGAGGAAGAGCTCCAACAGAACCCACACAGCACCCATGCTGCAGCCTACACACAGGAGGAAGAGCTCCAACAGAACCCACACAGCACCCATGCTGCAGCCTACACACAGGAGGAAGAGCTCCAACAGAACCCACACAGGAAGAAGAGCTCAGAACCCACACAGGAAGAAGAGCTCAGAACCCACACAGCACCCATGCTGCAGCCTACACACAGGAGGAAGAGCTCAGAACCCACAGCACCCATGCTGTAGCCTACACACAGGAGGAAAGAGCTCCTACAGAACCCACACAGCACCCATGCTGCAGCCTACACCTGGGAGAAAAGAGCTCCTACAGAACCCACACAGGAAAGAAAAGAGCTCCACAGAACCCACACAGGAAGAAGAGCTCCACATCACTCATGCTGTACATGCAGGGAGGAAGAACTCCCACAGAACCCACACCCACCCATATATATATATAGCCCCTTTAACCAGTTAATCCATCTCGATGCAATGCTATGTTCACTGAACAAATCTCCTGAAATTAAAGTTCCATGAATGACAAGACAACACAACCCAAAGCCTGTGTGTGTGTGTGTGTGTGTTTGTTTGTGTGTGTGTGTGTGTCTCTGTGTGTGTGTGTGTGTGTGTGTGTGTGTGTGTGTGTGTGTGTGTGTGTGTGTGTGTGTATGTGTGTGTGTGTGTGTGTGTGTGTGAACTACATGCTGTTTTTGTTGGCATGTATGTGTGTACAACATGGGTGTGTTTGAGTGTGTTTGAGTTATTCTGAAATAAACATTTATTTCCATGTCTGCAAATGACGCATGAGAAACCAAGTCATATGGACTACTTAGAAATACTGACACACACAGAGAGAGAGAGAGAGAGAGAGAGAGAGAGAGAGAGAGAGAGAGAGAGAGAGAGAGAGAGAGAGATGGCATACAGAAAGACAGACACACACATACACACACACAGTTCTGACATATGGGGCAAAATTTAGCTTCTGAAGATCACCAAGAGCCACCATGGCGACCGCTGACCATTACTTCATCACCAACGCAGACTTCCTCAAACACCACACCAGAGAGACGATTCACACACACACACACACACACACACACACACACACACACACACACACACACACACCACCACAGATCACTCAACTGAGGCACAATACCCAGCTTCATGAAGGTGCTCACACCTCTCTCTCTCTATCCCTCTTCTCCACTCAAACACTACTTACATTAAACATTAAAGTACACACACACACACACACACACACACACACACACACACACACACACACACACCACAGCTCACTCTCTATCCCTCTTCTCCACTCAAACATTACTTACATTAAACATTAAAGTACACACACACACACACTTACACACACACACACACACACACACACACACACACACACACACACACACACACACACACACACACCATAAAGCACTCTCTATCCCTCTTCTCCACTCAAACACTACTTTCTTACATTAAACATTAAAAGTACACACACACACACACTTACACACACACACACACACTTACACACACACACACACACACACACTTAC
>NC_063209.1:17304945-17312445 GCF_017589495.1 Alosa alosa | reverse complement strand
CTCGTCCTTTGATCTCTGGACAGCCAGTGCGAATGATGATGTCAGTCAGGGGCAATTACATGCACTGAGGTCTCAGTTTTCAGGGTCCATGGTGTGTCTGACAGGTAACACGACACCGAAACGCATGTAGCACACACACACCCACACGCAGACACACACACATACACACACACACACACACACACACACACACACACACACACACCCACCCCCACACACACACACACACACACACACACAAACACAGAAAATCAAAGGGGCAAGACTCCATTGGTAAGTATGGGATTTAACTAAACTAAATCTAGAAAAGTATATATTTTAGTTCCTCTTTGTTGTAGGGGAAACGATTGCAATTTAAAGGCTAATTACATTCGGCTGAAGAACAGAGGAAGAAAAGGAGGAGAGAATGAGAAGAGAGAGAGAGAGAGAGAGAGAGAGAGAGAGAGAGAGAGAGGAGTGGCCTGTGATAAGTAAGAGAAAGGAAAAGAGTGAAAAATAGTGGGAGTGAGAGAGGGAGAGAGAAAGAGAATAAGAGAGAGGGAGAGAGAAAGAGAATAAGAGAGAGGGATAGAGAAAGAGAATAAGAGAGAGGGAGAGAGAAAGAGAATAAGAGAGAGGGAGAGAGAAAGAGAATAAGAAAATAGGCACAAGAGGCAGGCGTGGGAGTGAAATAAAAATAGAGGGAAAGAAAGATACAGAAAAAGAAAGAGGGGGGGGGGGCTGAAAATGGCATATAAAGAGGAAAATGGAGAGAAAAATGAGAGAGAGAGAGAAAAAGAGAGCACAAATAAAATGGGTGACCTAAGAGTGCTGGTGGAAGACAGAAAAGATGGAGGGATAGAAAAACAGAACAGGAGTGGTACTGAGGGAAGTACTGATGAATGCCAGGGCCAGGGGCAGCTAGTATGGACATTAGTGTAGTCTGGAGTAATTCTTCTGTTTCACTAGTGCTGTAGTGAACTGCTCTGTGCAGTTTTATACCAACACAGCACAGCACAGCACAGCACAGCACAGCACAGCACAGCACAGCACAGCACAGCACAACCCACTGCACAGCAGCACAGTGTACAGCACAGGGCAGTTCAGCACAGCAATAGTGGAATAGTAGTGGGTTGCATTGTGCCATGTTGTGCTGCCCAGTGCTGTGCTGTGCTGTGCTGCGCTGCGCTGCGCTGCGCTGCGTTGCGTTGCGTTGCGTTGTGCTGCGTTGTGCTGTGTTGTGTTGTGCAACATTAGGGTTAGTATGTGCTGTGTAACAGTGAAAGTGCTGTGTTGTGTTGTGCCATGCTATGTTGTGTTGTTCAGTGCTAGGCTGTGCTGGGCTGTCGTGTCTTGTGTTGTATTGTGTTGGGGTTAGGCTGTGCTGTATTACAGTGAGTTGTGTTGTATTGTGTTGGGGTTAGGCTGTGCTGTATTACAGTGAGTTGTGTTGTATTGTGTTGGGGTTGGGCTGTGCTGTATTACAGTGAGTTGTGTTGTATTGTGTTGGGGTTAGGCTGTGCTGTATTACAGTGAGTTGTGTTGTATTGTGTTGGGGTTGGGCTGTGCTGTATTACAGTGAGTTGTGTTGTATTGTGTTGGGGTTGGGCTGTGCTGTATTACAGTGAGTTGTGTTGTATTGTGCTTCTCTCTCCTCTCCTCTGCTCTGCGGTGCAGTGCCATGTTGGGCTGTGGTGTGTGGTGCTGCATTGTGTTGTGTTGTATTGTATTGTGTTGTAATGCCCCCCCCCCTCCTCTCGTCTCCTCTGCGGTGTAGTGCCGTGCGCCTGCGGTCAGATTTCCCCTCGGCGGCCTGGCGAAGCTAATCATGTTTACACCCCTGCGGCTCTCCCAGGGGCCGAGCGTCCGCACTCTTCTAAGGCAATTACACAAAGCACAACGCTCCATTGATGCCCACAGCGCTGCCAGCCCCACAGCACTGAGCTCCACTGTGTGTGTGTGTGTGTGTGTGTGTGTGTGTGTGTGTGACTACACCAGTGGGGAAACACTGCACGTTGTTAACCAGCACACACACAGGCCCCTACAGCAGCCTCCAAAGGGCTGAGGCAGCACCGATACACACACACACACACACACACACACACACACACACACACACACACACACACACACGCACACACAGATAACTTATCTCCAAACAGGCATAACAATATGCCCACTTACACAGAAACATGTCACAAAACATAAACAACACAACACACACACACACACACACACACACTTGAACACACAGAGAAATCACACTCCCAGTACATCTCACACATGAACAGACATAAACACACACACACACACACACGCTTCAGTGGACGACGACACGACACACACATAATTTCCACCACAGTGTTGGTTCATAGATAAGAACTGGAGGACCCTGCTGCTGATGGAAAGTAAACAGATAGAAAAAAGCGCTTGATGATGAGATTAGTGTACGCTTCACCGCTGACATTATATCAAGCAGAACGCTGATTACCCTGTCAGATCCCATCTGAAAATAGCTCCCGCGGCTCAAAGTATAGGTTCAACAACCGGCCCAGGGTTTCCAAAAGCACAGTTAACTTTGTTTTCACTGTGTCCTCATTGTAATTAGTCTGAGCTGATAGAGCAGACAGTGTAGAGAATGAGCTTGTGGATTGCAGTTTTTAGATGGATGGGTATTTAGGTTCTGGGAAATATAACATTTCTCTGTTCATTTACAGAGAAGCAACACCTACAGTACACCAACAGCAGAGTTAAGTGTTAACAGCCAACTCTGACAAAGTAGGCCCGCTTTAATCCCTCACCAGTAAATGCATATGAGCAATTTCACAGCTTTACAACCTCCAAGTCTTTATGATGTGGACTCACTTTGGTAAGTGGGTGTGTGCGTCTCTGTGTGTGTCTCTCTGTGTGTGTGTGTGTGTGTGTGACTTTATCCTGCAATATGTCATTTCACTGCCGTTTAACTGTCTGCCCTAATGGCATTCCCATCATCAGTCTCACATTTCCATTCCTGTCTTTACTGGGCGACTGATGATGAAGCGGGAAATTCCCTTCACACCCAGTCAGTCTTGGTGTGGCTAAGAGAGAGAGGCACCAGAGAGAGAGAGAGAGAGGGGGAGGGATGGAGGGATGGAGGAAGAGAGATATGCACCAGAAAGAGATAGAGAGAGAGAGAAAAAGAGAGATGCACCAGAAAGAGAAAGAGACAGAGGGAGAGAGATGTACGAGAGAGAGTGAAGAAGGGAGAGAGAGAGAAAAGGAGAGATAGAGAGAGAAAGAGAAAGAGATGCACCAGAGAGAGAGAGAGAGGTGGACCAGATAAGTGCACTGCAATTAAATACTAACCAGACGACATGCTTACTGCAGCATTTCACTCATATCCAAAAGATTCACTGAAAGTGTCCAGTACGCTAATAGAATAGAATAGAATAGAATAGAATAGAATAGAATAGAATAGAATGACCTGAATAGAATAGAATGACTTGAATAGAATAGAATGACCAGTAGGTAACTACAATCTTTGGGTGCATTGTGCTCCTTAGCGGCTAAATGTGCACCATAGCCTAGCTACAACCTGAAGCTTTACTTAATAGAATAACTGACTCAACTATTGTCTTTAGGCTGATTACCACTAGCTATGCTAATTTTGACAGCTAAGCTAAACTAAACAGCTAAGCTAAACTAACATAGTCTTACTACGAAAGTTAGCCTGTAGGCTAACAGAGAGCAGAAAGACAACTACTGTAAATCTCTGAGGCTAACTGCGCTAGCAGCGCTAATGTCCCTCTCCAGCAGTTTGGCAGCGTCCAGTCTGTGGTTCCCCACAACTCTGCTTGGTTGCCGTCCCACCATCAAAACACTGATGCAAGAGCGTGCAAACACTCAGAGCAGCCCGCCCCCTGCTCCCCTCCCTCAGCAACCCAGCACCGAGCTGCTCACAGCTGGCCTCTTTCTCTCCGTCCATCGCTAGTAGGCCTACCCTTCCCTCTCTCTCTTTATCACCCTCTCTCTCTCTCTCTCTCTGTGTGTCTCTCCTTTTAGCTTGTGTAGGCTTCTCTGGTTTCTCATTCTCAATTTTTACATGTCTCATTCTACATTTTTATATGTCTCTTTTTTCATTCTGTTTCTCAATCTTCCTTGAATACTTTAACTCTCTCAGCCTCTTTGGGTGGGTTGCACCAATCCATGAATCCAGTTGGACCAAACTTTAAACCTTGTTTAAAGGTAATCAGGTTTACAATTAAACCATCCTTTTAATCTTGGTTTAAATGTTCACATAAGCCTGGATTTATTTGAATCCTGTTGCTCAACTGCTTTAAACTCAGATGTAAATTTCAGTTAAGGATTCATTTTAAATCTTCTGCTGAGGTGGTTTCACTTTCTGAAACGACTGCATATATTAGATGGATTGAAGAAAATTGAGTCCCACAAAGGAGAATAAGACCCCTCAGTCTCAACCCTATGGAGTTTTATGATGATGAGGATTGTTCAAGGAGGTATCGATTCAACAAGTAATCTGTAATAAGATTAAATTAAAAAAAAGATGTACGCAATTTCACAAGGTTTTTAATTGTGGATTTGTTCAACCGTGCTGAAAATGAAGTGGTGCAACAGAGCTCACATTGAATTTAAACCTAGATCTACAAATCCTTGATTAGGCCTAAACCAAGATTAATTGAATCCTTGTCGGTGCAACCCACCCTCTGTGATTCTCTCTCCTTCTTTCCCCAGTCTTCTATATCAGTCGTTCTCTCTTCTTCCATTTCGTTCCTCCTCTGTCTTTTCCTTATTCCCCCTGTTCTTTTTGGCAGCTGGGTCTCCCCCCTCCCCTTTCTCTCTCTCTCTTTCTCTCTCTCCTCTTTCCCCTTCTCTCTCTCTCTCTCTCTCTCTCTCTCTCTCCATCTCGCTCCCCCTTTCCCCCTCTCTCTCTCTCTCTCTCTCTCTCGCTCCCCCTTCCCTCTCTCTCTCTCTCTCTCTCTCCATCTCTGGCAGCTGGGTCTGTGTCTTGCGGTGCGTATTTGTCAGGCCCGGGGGCTGGCGCCGAAAGGAGATGCCAGCAGGCTCTTGGTCCGGAAGCAGAGATGTGAAATTTAAGAAAAAATAAATAAAAAAAAGAGTGTACCCAATAAAAAAAAAAGTTTAAAAAACGTCAGGGAAAAATAGCAACATGTGAATAAAGGATGTGACCAATCAGAGGAAGTGGGCGGCGGCTACCAGAACATCAGGCACATGCCATGAACCACTCCCATCCGCAGCGGAGTCAGAGACACACAAAGCCCAGTTCTGGCTCTGTTCTGGCCTACATGTGGCCCTGTTCCTCAACCTGGGGGTGGAACTGAACCGGTGGACCCTACTCAGTACTGTGTCAGCTGTTGTCATGGCTTCAGGAACACACCCCAACCCACCCCATTCTAGCTTCTCACAATTACAATCCAAAAGGCCAACTCAAAGGAGAATGGCTCGTAGCAGCCGGACAGTAAGAGGCTTTTGAAAGCATTAATATCCAGGTTCCTGGTCTGGGACTGGGCTTCGGATCTGTGTATATACAGATTCAGGGCTCCTGAAGTGTTTGTGTTCTATTGTAGTGGTATTGATTAGCTGGTGATGGGGCTTAGGGATGGTTTGCACCAGAGGGCCGTTGGGCTGGCGGAGCTGTGGGAAGCTGTGAGCGGTGGGCAGGCAGGCGGGCATGGAGAGGAGAGGAGAGGCGAGGCCAGACCAGGCGAGACGAGGCGTTGTGATGAAGTCACTTGGAGCCATGCCCATTTCCATCGCTCACAGCAGGCGCCGTGCCAGACGAGACCGTTACAGAGGAGCTTGTGGCTCACAGACACAAACACACACACACACACACGCACACACACACGGACACATGCTCACTCACACACTGCAGGCAGGCACATACACACACAAACTGCAGACACACCAAAAGCATGCACACACACAGTCGGATGCTCTCACATACTGTATTCTCTCATATGCACACGCACACACACACACACACACACACACACACACACACACACACACACACTGCTACGGGTGTGTCCCATGCGTGGATTAAAATGTCTATCCCTAGAACTATTTGACCCTGCATACATTCAGCTGTTGCTCCTCATAGCTTTCTTTCACACACACACACACACACACACAGTGCGCTAGTGTGGGGATCATCTGATCTGGCGGCATGCATTCAGCCACTGCTGCTCATAGTTGTGGGCAGGGTGGCAGACATTCAAATGCATCCACAGGAATGGCCTGAGCAGAGCGCTCAGCACTGAGCGCTGAGGACTGAGGGCTGAGCACTGAGTGCCTCATAATAGCCCACTTCCTCCCAGTGCCTGCAAGCGTCTGCTGTGCTCCCGCCCTTGTGCAGTTTTTACATTTACATTTACACGTGCATTCAGATGTAGTCAATGAGCTGACATTTTTATCCAAAGCCACCTACAGAAAAGGGAACAATCAGGCCATCCTTAAAAATATTTTCGTTTGCCGTAACCCGACCGACCCTGTCAATTTAGAACCGACCCAAATATTTATTTTTCCCCTTTTAGTCCGACCGACTTTGCGGGTTGTAAACTTGCGTTAATACTGACCGATTGTTTTTTTTTTTACTCTAAACAACCAATACAAATGCAATAAAATAATATTTCTTTTAGTAGGCCCAAGTATTGTGAATATAAATGGCCTACATGCAAACGTGAAGCTCACTTAAAAAACCTGTGGCGCCATCTCTACACCATTGGTTTTACGATGTCACACTATGGCCTAAGCTTCGTTTCATTCACACAAACTGATGGCGGCTTTTACTTGGCACGGTTCTGGAAGAACTGTGGCCAGATCTTTTCTCATCCCTTCTCCCCTAGTCTAACGGTGCCCGTCGGATGTTGAAATTAGTTGTGGTCTATTCAGCATTTCTCAAAATATGGGTCCGCAACATGGAGACTGCTGGTCCGCGGAGTCGTGGAGGAAATTAGGCCCGGTGCTTCATCTGATAATTTGCTGCGCAGTTGATCAAGAAACCGCGGATCGGCGAAAAAAAAGAAAACAAACGTTTCTGCTATCGATGTCATTAAACATGGAGCCCTTCAATTAAGTGGTGGTATGAGCATTCATTCAATGCGCCGCTCGCCAGAGAAACTTCAAACTAATGGAATAACGTTGGTATCAAAGCTCGCTTAAACCTGTTGGAAGGCTATTTATTTATTTAACTAAACTTAATAGAACGGCGTTGTTTTTGGAACTTCCTTAGAAACAGAGCAGAGACTGTATAATACACTGTATAGCATTGAGTATTGTATAGTCAAATTTCAATATAACGTGGCCAAGAGCTATTGTAGCCTTCTTTCTGGGTACATGTAGATGAGCCCTATGACCCAAAGTCTGCCATGACGGGGCCTCAGGTCAAAGAAGTTTGAGAAAGGCTGGTCTATATAACCTGCATCAGAATGAGGTTTGCAATGGTGCTAGCCTGAAGGCACGGGTTGAAGACCCAGTCAGTTACGCCACGATATGCACATT
>NC_063209.1:17292445-17299945 GCF_017589495.1 Alosa alosa | reverse complement strand
CTCTGAGGGTTAGCTCACAGATCACTTTCAAAGCCTGCTCTCTCACACACAAATGCACACACACACACACACACACACACACACACCTTGACATGGACATAGCATCATGCACACGCACTTGGCAGACCCCTATGAGCACAGCATGAACAGTCCAATTACACATGACTCCATTACGAATGAACTTACATACATAAAAACCCTCAATGTAATAAAGCAATCCCCCCCACACGCATCCCCCCCAAATACACACACATCCCCCCCAAACACACACACACACACACACACGTGCACACATGTCCTGTGTACTGCCACATGGTTTCCTGTTTCCAGCCTCCTGCCCCTCCTCCCGTGACCTGACCTCTCTTACGGTAAACACTTCCACATTGACTTCAGTTTCACAGGCCAGCGCTAACCCTGCACACACACACACACACACACACACACTGGCCCTGGTCTGGGCCTTACAAGGGCCGGCATTGACCTGGAGTTAATGGCTATTTGAGCATAGACATAACAACAGGTCATAGCCTCCTTCAGCTGCAGCAAACAAAAGGTCACTGCTAACGCACCACTTGCTCACCCCACACAATTAAGACCCAGTTGGTGGGAACGCAAAGCAATGACATGCACACTGACTCACTGACTCACACAGCACAATGAGCACTCTGTTGGCTTGGCCCTCACACTGCACTTGAGCACAGCAAACCGGCGTCGGCCCACACCCTGCTCAGTTCTGGCCCAGCTCCTGAGGGCTAGTTACTGGAAGGTAAGGTCCAGTTAGTGCTTTGGTCAGTGCTAATACCGGGTAAGGGATAGTTCCTGGAAGTAAGTAATATGGTTTTGTTTCTTTTAACTTGCACAAAACAATGTCCTGCGGCTTATACACAACGCAGCTAATACACAGGGAATTACTGTATGCACAAGTTGTAACACACATCCTTTATGCACACAGAAATTAGGACATAGCATAAACAATTAGAAAACAAAACAAAAAAACATAAATCAAATTAGTCCATGAAATGTCTATGGGCAATAATGACTTACTGGAAGGTAAAGTCCAGCTAGTGCTTTGGTCAGTGCTAATACCAGGTAAGAGTAAATAAAGCCACGGTGTGAGATATCTATTTTCATTTACAATCAAGAATTTCTACAGTAACACTAGATACTGGTATGCTAGAAAACAGCAATGCACTACATAATAATAATGGCAACGGGAGAGTGTAGATCTTAACAAACAAACATCATTTAAATCAACAAGCCAAACCAGTCCTGCGTGTGTACCAATGGGTAATCACTGTACACCCAGTCTTTCCACACATTACTCCCACTGAGTTACTAAAGACAAACACCCCCCCCCTCTCTCTCTCTTCTTTCTTCTCAGACAGTGTTTACTGCCCTCCTGATGGCTGCGTAAAAGGCCTGTGTTTGACGCAGGTCTTTAAATAGCTGCTTTAAATCAGACAGTTTAATCAGATTAATTAAGACTGATGAGCCCTCTTCTGCCCTCCTCGTCACACAGTGGCCGCAGTTCCTGCAACGCACACCAGGGGGAGTCTGAGACTCCAACAGCCACCACAACAACATCAATCTGCCTCCCCAAGAACACATCGCCCCCTTTAGGAAAACACACAGCTGTGCTATTCTAAGAAAATGTTGTGCTCTGAGTTAGCCATGTTAGGTCTGAGTTAGCCATGTTAGGTCTGAGTTAGCCATGTTAAGTCTGAGTTAGCCATGTTAAGTCCTCTTACTTGTGCTTTCTTGCGATCCTTAGGTCAGGTCTGAAGTGCTGCCATCCTTTTTTAAGAGTGTGAGGCCAGTGACTTGCTAGCTAAAGTTGGCAAAAGAGTATCAGAGTGGCTCTGCAGACGGTTTTATACGTGTGGCGCAGACGCAGATAGCATCGCTGAGAGCGTCAAGTCTGGAAAAGCCGCGTTTCCTCACAGGAAAGTGATAGGCTGTTACACTCGATTCGTCCCGTGGCCTTTTGTTGCTGATGCATCCTGGGATTAATCAGAGACTTCCTGCCTGCCCACACTCCACACACACACACACACACACACACTGGGAGCTCACAGCCTGGCCCTAACGTCACCCTCACCTCGAGGACCTCACACTCCATAGAACCCTGCCTCATCAGCTCCATCGCCGCATGTCCCAACACTCCCTTCATCTTCCATGAGAACGTCTGATCAAGCAGAAACGCTCTCACATCTCTTGGAGCAGGACATGTAAGGTGAGGATTTAGCAACTCTGTGGCTGGAGTCGTTAACAGTGGACGGTGATTCTGAGGTGGAGTGAGCCTAAGAACAGGCCAGGGCCTCCTAAAGATCTACAACTCTGCTAAAGTTCTGGAATAGTGCACATCCAGTCCAGCGTTCCAACAACACAAGAGAAAAAACACAGCCAAACTCTTACATCATTACACCATCAGATGCAACATGGCAAAAATCTCAAGCTATTCCCAGACCATCACACAATCACACAAAACACACCAGAGATCTTACACAACCCAACAGAACACACCAAAAAACCCACACTATTCCCACACCATTACACAACCATACAAAACACATCAGAAATCTCACACAATTCCCACACTGGAAACCACATCACATCACAGACAAGCAGCAGTGAAATATTCTCCATTGTAACAAGAAGGGAACGACACTCTGTCCAGGGAGTAAGCTTGTCACTTTGTGTCCATTTGTTTTACTACTGTAGGCCCACAGTTCAGGATTCAGTTCACTTTAACACACAATTTTCTTTCAGGAATTGAAAGTTAACTCGCAAGTTTTATACAAGAATGCCTTCCTAATGCTTTAAATGGTAAATTCTCAGCATGTTGTACAGAGGCCCAGGCCTTACGTCTAATCACACAAGCGATCAGCTGTTAACAGCACACACACACACACACACACACACACACACACACACACACACACACACACACACACACACACACACATGCAGGCATGACCATTAAAGGCAAGAGAGAAGTGACATTCTGTGTTTAATTATCAGCATGCCTGTACATAAAATTAAGTTCCCATGGAAAGCAAAATGGCATATCTATGTCATTTCCCTATTTTTTAACCCTGACACCTTAGAGTGTGTGTCAGTTCTATGCGGTGTGACAGACGTAAACCATCGAGCAGTGAGGACCTTGCGCTGAGCGCTGTCTGAAGACTGAAGGACTTACCGGTGATCGAGCAGTCATTCTGCTTCCACGCCTAAGTCGCCACCTAGGCCCATCGAGTCGGAGCCCCTGCTGCCATGAGTGTGTGCAGCGCTGGGAGGGAACAAGCACAGAAGAGGGACATGAGTGTGTGTGTGTTACATGCACCGATTACATCAAACTGACCTGGGTGACCCCCTGATTTTTTTCCATAAATATGAACACTGGCGATGGTGAACGCTGAAGTACAGTGTGAGTGTGTACTTGTGTCCCTGGACAGTTTCCACATCCGGCTCAAAGAATGGAACCTTCTGGAAAACTAGGCCTCTTTGAGGGACTGATGAATTGAAAACATTATCTTAAATGGGCATTTGTCAGCAATGTGACAGGCCGCGACCCTGAAAATAGGCAGCTCAGGTTATTTTTGATAGCATTAGCTAATGCGGCACAGATAACAATAAGTATTAAAATATATGGGCGTAGCTAGTGCCGGTTTGTTTTTGAAAGGAAATGGATCACTCGGGAGGGGAAGAGAAAAAAAAAAAAAAAAGAAACTTCCAGCACTCTTTTCCTGAACATGTGATGACATCATGTGTTGCTAGGCGACCGTTTGTTGTAAACACATCCTGGAGAGCAGAAACACACCCGGTTCTTGCTGGTCTCCCCAAACACAAAGGCCCACATTGCTCTGTTTAATACAGGATTTAAGGCTAAGCCTATTTATTTATAACTACTTAACAGGGTGTGTCTGCTCCGTTGGGGAGGAGATGACATTAATATAAAAGGACCGTGAAGGTAAAGGTCCTAAAAATAAAAGTCACTTTGTGACAGCTCCAGAGGGTAAGTCTTCACACGTGTTCTTGGTTGCCAAGGGTGTGCCTACTGTAAGTGCGTATATGTGTGTGTGTGTGTGTATGTGTGTGCGTACGTGCGCATGTTCAAATCGAATATTATCTTCCCGAGTTACATAACTAGTCACAACATCCATCTGAGATCAGAGCCATACAGTACCTGCAGCCCTTCAGCGCTCCTATCTGGAAGGCACACAAGTGACCTGGCCGCTTATCACAGTGGAAACATACCTTAACTGGCTTAAACTGACTTCATCAGTTCTAGACTCAAGAAGGAGGACAAAGCAGAACATAACCCAAAGAGAGATTTCTTACGTCTTTCTGAATCCATGTGGCTTCCAACAGAAGGCAGGGCTTCATCAGTGGAACTGTCCTGCTGGTCGGCATTGGTCACTTCCTCAGGTACTTCCTCTTGCATTTCCTGTGTTGTTTCCAGGGTGATGGGAACTTCCAGAGACTGAGTTGCTCTGGGGCTGGGCAGTGGAGCGAACTCCTCTGTGACTCCTTCGGCAACTCCCTCAGTGACCTCTGCAGTGACCTGCTCACTGACCTGACCAGGGCTTGGGGCCTCACAGGGAGATTCGGGAGTTTCATCCTCCCCCGGCTCGCCCTGTCCCTCTAGGGTGTGTGTTTCCTCAGGAACACACATGGCAGACGTCTCCACACCCTCACGGTCTTCCTCAGACCCCTGAGACAGATGAGTGTGTGTGTGTAAAATGCGTCTTGGCGTGAGGACGCTCCTCAACTGGGCGGATTCCACCTCATGGGCAGGCGTGATGTCAGACAGGGAGATGGCGTCCGAGGCGGCGCAGTCTGCTACTCCTGCGGGCATCACGTCAGATGGTCGCTGAGAGGCGTCCTCAGAATCGCACGTGTCAGGTGGAGCGTCCGCACACACAGGAGCGTCAGACGCCTGGGCATCTGGTCTCCTGCGTATCCGTTTAGGCCGGCCAGTGGGGGCGTCCAACTTCTGCCCGACTTCGCTCTCGGACATGGTGGACGAGTCCTCGTCCAGCCCCTCGAGTGTGTCATCGCTGGACGCCGGACGCGACTCCTCGGAGTATGTCAGGGAGGCATCGCTGTGGGCCTCCCTCTCCTGGGAGGCCTCGGTCATCTCAGGGGCGTCTGAAGACAGCGGATGATCTTCCTGATCCTGATGCTCTGCTTCTTCCTCTGATTCGCCCTCCGCTCGGCACTCTGGGCCATCCAAGTCCTCCTTGGAGTCTACCGATGCAGTGAGGGGCTCTGAGGAGTCAGCCTCAGTACTGTCTATCAGGTGTGTGTCAGAGGAGCCCTCCGCCGTCTCATCCAGTGACGTCACATCCGGGTCCGTGGCAAAGGAAGTCAGATCACACCCTGAGTCGGACACAGGGGAAGTGATGTCACCGTCACAGTTGCTATCGGCAGCCGTTTTGGTTTGTTCCCCAGGTGAGTCAACATCCTCACTGAATGTAGTCTCAGCAGAATCACTAACATGATCACTAGGCAGCTCAGTCTCTGTCTCAACACTGTCCTCTAGTGGTGGGGCAGATGCTGCAGTCTGATCTACCTCCACCTCATTCTCGCCACATGCCTCTTCATGGGTGCCATCCACTTCAGACCTCTGTTCCTTGTGTCCTGGGCATTTTGCTAGACCAGGGTCCTCAAACTGAGAACTGGAGTGCACAGTGGCGTCGAGCATGCTGTCGCTACACTCCACAAACAAGGAATTCTCTCCCTCTATTGAGGTTGAGCTGGCGTCCACAAACTCCTCGTTTTCCTCTCTGCTCTCCGCCTCCTCCTGAGCCTCGTCTTCCCATTCCTCTCCCTCTCCCTCTCCGTCGCCCTCTCGGTCAGCGTCGGTCTCCACGTCCTGAGAACAATCCCTGAAGTCGGTGTCGGAGCTCTGCGGCTCTTGGGCAGACTGTGTGAGGCCCATGTCTGCTGCTGCTGCTGCTGCTGCTGCTGCTGCTGTTGTTTCTGTTCCTGCTGTTTCTTCTCCCGCTTCGGTCTGTGTTCCCTCTGCTGCCGTTTCAGCTGTTTCAGGACTTTCTGCTGTTTCTCTCGCTTCTGCTGCGTCGGCAACTCCGCCAAGGCCAGATGGATGTTTTTGGTCTGGAAGCTGTTCCTCCTCCTCCTCCTCCTCCTCCTCCGCTCGCTGGGGCCCCCTGTCCTCTTCTCTGCCCCCCTCGACGCCCCCCTGAGTGGGACAGATGACGCCTGGGGCTGCGTCGGGTTCCGCTCCGGTCTCTGGTTCTGGGCTGAGCCCTGCAGGAGCGTCTGCGTTATCCGGCGCTGTTATCTCAGCCTCCTCCTCTACTCCGGCGTCCTCCTCCTTCTCCTCCTCGTCGCCGAGCTCAACGTGCTCCTCCGCTGCTGTGGTGGCTGCCGGCGGCTCGGCGGTGTGGCTATCGCGCTGCTCTGTGTTTTCCCAAACACACTCCTCCCCATCCCGCTGATTGCCGAGGCCTGCGATAGGCTGGGGCGAGGTCTCCGAGCAGACGAGGAGGGGGGGTGTTGATGCACGTGGGGCGGCGTGTTCCCCTGGCAGCCCGGCGGCGCTGGCGTGTGTGTGCGTTTGCAAGTGTGTGTTTTCTATGGAGATGTCAGTGGTGAGAGGATCGTCTTGCTCGTGGGTGGAGGAGAGCGGGTCGCGCTGCTCCGGCTCCTCGCGGGCCTCGTCTGACTCGGACGTCTGACGCTCTCCGCTGCATTCCTGGCCAGTGGGTTGCGACTCCAGCCCGATCTCTGACTCACACACACTCTCACACACACTCTCCAGCTCTGGGTCTGGTTGCTCCGGCTCCAGCCTCTCGTGCCCCTGAACACAGGCTCCTCCCTGCACAAACACACACACGCACACAGAAGAAAAGGCAGTTACACACAACCAGTTCCACAAAGTTTCTTTGCTCTCTGCTCTCTCTCTCTCTCTCTTTCTCTCTCTCTCTCTCTGTTCTCTCAACTCTTATCAATGACAAGCCGGAGGATAACATAAGTCTCTCTCTCTTTCCCTCTATCTCCTCCTCTCTTTCTCTCCGTTTCCCCCCCCCTCTCTCTCTCCCTGTTTCAGATGTGCTCCAGATTGCACAAACAGCGCAGGAGGTGAAACGTGAGAGGTCGGATTCAAAAGCAGCCCTCTCAGAGAGGCCAGCTGGGAGAGTTTCATGAAAAAAAAAAAAAAAAAAAACCCTGGAGTTTCTTTGGAGAAGAGTTATGATATATGAAGTCTGATGGCAGGCGGAGGGATGGGAAAGGAGGAGAGGAGGAGGAGGAGGAGGACGACAACAAGGGAATGAAAAGGGGAAGAAAAAAGGCCACGAGAGAAAAGGTCAGACTAAAGGAAACAAAAGAGGGAGAGAAAGAGTAAAAAACACACACCGAGAAAACGAGAGGAAGAAAAGAGAGAGAGAAAAAATCTAACCAAACACACAAAGAGGCACAGAGACAGACAGAGATAGAGAGAGATAGAGAGAGAAGAGAGAGACAGAGAAAGAC
>NC_063209.1:17252445-17279945 GCF_017589495.1 Alosa alosa | reverse complement strand
CTATACATCTAAGGTATCAGCTGAGCAATGGGGGACGTTACAGTAATTCAGTCAATCTAAAAATGGTCTTGCAACTCAACAGTTAAAAATGATGTCTGTTTCTGACATTACATCCAGACAGCCTGGGCCTGAACCTGACCTAGTTGTTTCTTTACTTCTTTACTTTAATCTTATTATTCTTTTTTTTGTTGTTGTTTTCATTATTATTATTAATTCATTTGTGCTATTATCTTACATGTCTGCATAGTCACTCTGCATGTATGTACGTTTGTTGCAACTGATGACTGACTCTTAAATGTACTCTCAGTCATGTTTATGATTTCACTAGGTCAATGTCTGTGCAGTTGGTTGTGTGGAACTCAATACAAATAATTGAATGTAAAATACACACTTAATCTACCCACAGTTCAATACTTGCCACGGACATGGGCTCTAAGGGGAAATGAATTGTGTGCTCTTAAGGCCAACGCCCCATACTGGCGGGTCTGACAAGCGTCAAGTGATGCCAAAGTCTGGAACTCTTACTTCCAACGGAACAAAACCCACTGAGCCATCTGAGGTGCGTCAGCGTCAAAGTTTAGGAAATTCTCTTGAGCGTCAAATCCATACGCGAATGATGTCCGCTTGCTTGTGGGCGTTGGCCTTTCGACTTCTCGACGCAGGTTGGGAAATGTTCAAACAGAGGGGCGTTCGTGGGCAATTTCACCACCCACTCAGCTCTGAGTATCAGCCTTTAAACACATTATTCAAGTAAATCATTAACACCATGTGTGTGTGTGTGTGTGTGTGTGTGTGTGTGTGTGTGTGTGTGTGTGTGCGTGTGTGTGTTTGTGTGTGTGTCTGATCAGAAGTGTTCTCTAGCTGAAGTGGACTTTAACACTTTGATTAGACTTGGTGTGTGTCTGTGTGTTTGTGTATGCATGTGTGTATGAATGAACTAATTTGCACTGTGTGATTGTGTGCAAGTGTATGCGTGTGCATTTGCATTAATGAGTGCGTAGGTTGTATAAGTGTTTCTATGTCTTCGGCCCTGAATGTTGTGAAATATTTACTAACATGTGAAACGTGACCTTGTGCCTGCATGTGTGTGTGTGTGTGTGTGTGTGTGTTTCCATGCTGACTGAACAGGCAGAAATGATTTGTCCCCATGTGGAACCGGTGGCGGGTGGCAGGTCACCATGGAAACCGCTCCTGTGCTGTCAGGTTGCGTGTCTGCTGCCAATCCACCTGAGCCTTTAACAAGATAATGGCGCTGGCCGCTAGGCTGTTTGTTGGCAGGGGCAAATTGGGCTGCCTTTTCACCCCTCCACAGGGCAACACTGATGCAGCCCTGGGGAACAGCCTCCCCTAAGCTAACCCAAGCTGACAAGGGGGTTGATAGTTGACAGGGGCTAATTGGGTATCCTACATTAGACACTTTTATATATTATTTTTGCCTATTCTAGATATAGGTCTTTGCAGCATTGCAATTTACCACTATATTGTGTCATATGCATATTCTGTGTCAACTTGCTTGTGTGTCTTCTTGTTTGTTGTTGGTTTATCTGTCTGTCTATCTGTCTATCTGTTTTTCTGTCTGCTTGTTTTGCTGTTGTTGCAACTAAGTTGAATAAATGGCAAAACATGATAAGCATCAGCGATCGCCCACCTGTTCTCCCGCAGGGTGTGTTCAGGTGTGTTGCGGTGCAGGGACTTAGGCATAGGGCCTGTGTGTGTGTGAGTGTGTGTGTGTGTGTGTGTGTGTGTGTGTGTGTGTGTGTGTGTGTGTGTGTGTGTGCGTATGTGTGTCTCACCTGGGCAGAGGGCCTGTGTGTGTGTATGTGTGTGTGTGTGTGTGTGTGTGTGTGTGTGTGTGTGTGTGTGTGTGTGTGTGTGTGTGTGTGTGTGTGTGTCTGTGTGTGTGTGTGTGTGTGTTTGTCTGTGACTCACCTGGACAAAGGGCCTGCAGGCTGCCATGCTCCGGGGTCCTGAGGGTGGTGCTCAGGTGTGTCTGTCTGCTACCCGAGAAGAGCAGGTAGAACTCCGCCCCCTCCACATCCCTGGCCTGGGATTGGGCCTGAGCCAGCTCCTCATCACTCAACTGCACCGTCAGCACACAGTTACCCTGGCGACGGGGGGACGAGGAGAGAAAAGGAGAGAGGAGAGGACCGGAGAGGAATGGAGAGGAGGAGAAGAAAGAAGAAGAGAGGAGGAGAGGAGGGGGGGAGGAGAGGAGAGGAGTGGAGAGGAGGAGAGGAGAAGAGAGGAGAGGAGAGGAAGAGGAGAGGAAAGGAGAGGAAGAGGAAAGGGGGAGAAGAAAGGAGAAGAGGAGGAGAGGAGGGGGGGAGGAGAGGAGAGGAGTGGAAAGGAGGAGAGGAGAAGAGAGGAGAGGAGAGGAAGAGATGAGAGGAGAGGAAAGGAGAGGAAGAGAGGAAAGGAAAGGAGAGGGAGAGAGAGGGGGAGAAGAAAGGCAGATAGAGGGAAGAAGAAACAAAGAGAGGAATTAGGGCACAACAGATGAGCAAAAATGAGGATGAGGAAGGATGAGAAGAGGAGAGGGGAGAGGATGAGTACAAAAAGAAGGAGTAAACAAGCAGGAGCAGGACCAGAGATGGGATGAGGTGAGAGAGAGGGAATGAGAGAGAGAGAGAGAGAGAGAGAGAGAGCAGAGTAGGTTACAGTGCAGCCACACATCCTAGGTAGGCAGGTCAATGTAAGTTCTGTAGAGCTCAGGGGGACAGGCAGCGTGTGGAGACACCAGCAGGACAACATGTTTAGGTCCACGGAGTAGGAGGAAAATAAGAAATCCCACCAGAGCACCTCAGCACAGCACAGCTCAGGCAGCGGTGTCTGACCAAGACATGCTAGAGGTCTTCCTGTCCACAATGTAGACCACATTACATCAGTATCCTCAAAGACATGCTAGAGGTCTTCCTGTCCACAATGTAGACTAGGGCTGAACGATTTATTGCATTTGCGATAATATCGCGATATGATGAAACACGATTTTCAAACCGCAAGGGCTGGCGATTTGTAATATGTGACGCCACCAAAACGCATTTATACTTGGCGCTTGCCGACGCCACCGACTCTTCTCAATCGACCACTGAAGAAGCAAAAAACGTAAACAAGAGGACCAGCTATCAGTGTCAAGAAAGGTCTGATCAGTAGAGCTACTTTGGTTAAAAATAACCATTTTGCTCGAACCATATAACCATACCTTTTGCTCGAACCTGCCATGTCCCTGGTTCTAGTTCATAATTCCCCTGTGCTGCTACTCTGGCTGGTAACTTCGTTTACTTGTCCAGCTGACGATTAAAACTCCACGACTGTTTAGGCTGCACAGCAGCCATTCACCTGTGCACTGGGGACTTTGTTTACTGGAGTACAGTGACAGTGGGGGCATTTGCGATATCCAAGGGGGTTGGCGGCACAAACATTTCATCTCACAGGTAATGAATTGATGCATAATGTTATCCAAGTAGTTGACACAGCTAACCACCAAAAACCCAGCTGTTCTAACATTAGCTTACCAGCTAAGGCTCTAGGCTACATACATGCTGCTAACTGCTGATAACTTTGCCAGTTTTGTCTCCGCGATTGGCTTTGTTGTGATATGAACAAACTAGTTAATTTGCATGCATGCGTATTGCGCTGCGGTGTTGATGATGCTAACCTTTAGTTAACACCGAGCAGAACGGTCATTCGGCCGCATTTATTTGCGCTACAACAATCTACAGTAGTTTGTTCCGATTCACGTGCAAGTAGCCTACAGAGGAGAGGAGCGGGTCTGTGTGTGTGTGTGTGTGTGTGTGTGTATGTGTGTGCGCGTGCGTGTATGGAGAGCACAGGACAAGGAGAAACCGTGTCAGTGCCACTACATGTAGACCTATTTGCTAACTAACGAAAGAAGGTCATATCTACATGAAATAGAAACAAAATAGAAACGAATCAGAATCATTAAATGTTTACAAGGCTGGAAGTTCAACAAATATAAGTCTACTAATGTGATTAAAATAGTTAAATAAAAAATATTTCATTCATCAATCTTATTCAATGACCTAATGCCATCATAACATAGGCCTGGGCTCCAGGAAAGTGGGCTCCAGGAACAGTTTATGTTTAACTTATCTAATTGTGTGTTGGTCATACTATAGAATATATTGCTTGTCTTTGTTGAATAAGACAGAAGATAAAGAGCTTAAAAATAATCGCATATCACATCGCAATCGCAATATTGGTGAGAAAAATCGCAATTAGATTTTTTTCCAAAATCGTTCACCCCTAATGTAGACCACGTTACATCAGTATCCTCAAAGACATGCTAGAGGTCTTCCTGTTCACAATGTAGACCACATTACATCAGTATCCTCAAAGACATGCTAGAGGTCTTCCTGTCCACAATGTAGACCACATTACATGCCTAACCTCAAGACATGACAAAACCACATATAACTGGCCGCATACACATCAGAGAGGTCTTCCACCCTGCAGTACTAAACCCACTAAACCCAATACACATCAGAGAGGTCTTCCACCCTGCAGTACTAAACCCAGTACACATCAGAGAGGTCTTCCACCCTGCAGTACTAAACCCAATACACATCAGAGACTTGTTACCAAATATTTTCACAGGAAAAATGCAAAACTACATACCTAAGTGGACTGGGCACCTGAACACCGACCACATCTGCTACAATAGCTAAGGCAACACTGGTTAAACAATATACTCACTACATACATACAGTACATACCCCAAAACATATCCTACTGTACATCTAACATTCTTATGGCATTAGAAAAGTTAACTAAGCCACTGACAGCTCAGCTGACACAATAGTAAAGGTTCATACATTTACAGTTAAGCATGAACTGTCTATTATATGGCAACCTGCAAAGCTCATACAAACTTGATACCTGGCCACAAACTTACGACTGAATAAAAAGTCTGACAATCAATACTGAATTTCCACAGAATAATCCGTGCAACCCACTACACACCTGACCAACTGTAGCTACAGGCTGAATCTGAAAACAAACCTGTCATTGGACAAGAGCAAGAACACCCAGTTCTAAGTGTGAACCTGACAGATACCTGACCACTTAGCACCATCGACCTAACTAAACAACTGGCCAAAACACGCGGGTCAATGGCAAGAACACAGACATCAGGTGAGAGGTTTGAGTGTGTGTGTGTGTGTGTGTGTGTGTGTGTGTGTGTGTGTGTGTGTGTGTGTGTGTGTGTGTGTGTGTGTGTGTGCATGTGTCAGTGTGTGAGTATTTGTGAGTTATGTGTGTGTGAAAGAGAGTGTGCAGGACGTAAAGAGCTCTCAGGTGAGAGGTGTGTATGCGTGTGTATGTGTGTGTGTGTGTGTGTGTGTGTGAAAGAGTGTGTGTGTGTGTGTGTGTGTAAGAGAGTGTGTGCGTGGCATAGAGATATCTCAGGTGAGAGGTGTGTGTGTGTGTGTGTGTGTGTGTGAAAGAGTGTGTGTGTGTGTGTGTGTGTGTGTGTGTGAAGAGTGTGTGCGTGGCGTAAATATCTCTCAGGTGAGAGGTGTGTGTGTGTGTGTGTGTGTGTAGAGAGTGTGTGCGTGGCGTAGAGATCTCTCAGGTGAGAGGAGAGCGAGCTGCTCTGTGTTCTCTGCCATGTCCTAAGGCGCCGTCATGTCTCATTGTTTATAACTGTATCTTGTTTGTTTGTTTGTTTGTTTGTTTCTAAGCCTGGCCCAGCGCAGCGCCCAGGCAGTCCCTACCCCCCGGAACCAAATCAACACCGCAGAGTGCGCCGCTTCTGATGCAACTCCATCGCGCCAGGCCGAAATAAAAAAAAAAAAAAGATAAAATCAACACGTTGATTTAGCACTGCAGGCTCACAGACGCGGGAGAGAGAGCAATGTCCTCTAGTAAACTTGGTCCATCACAATGTGCCACCTTCGTGGCGTATAATTCAATTGACGCCATTGCCACTCACACTGAGAAGAACCAAACATTATCTCCATGCCGACGGGGTTGACGAGACGTCATAAATACAGTGATTACGATGAGCAGAGCAGAGCCGTGCGGAGTCGGAGTCGAGCCCGAGTCGGAGCCGAGCGCCACTGCACTTGATTTGTGCTGCGTTTGTTACCCAATTGGGGTGAGTGAGTGTGATACATGAAGGAAGTGAAGGTTCAGTGTCTCAGATTTATTTGACTTCAGACACACACACTTTATTTGACTTCAGACACACACACACATACACACACACACTCAAAAACAGACACACACACACACACACACACACACACACAAACAGACACAAACACACACACACACACACACACACACACACACACACACACACACACACACACACACACACACACACACACACACATATACAAACAGAGACACACACACAGAGATACAGACACATACACATACACACACACACACTTCAGATGCAGGCACAGTCAGCAAAACCCTGTGAGACCCCTGTTTCATCCACTTTCAAGAAAATTAAATCATATAAGGAATAGTGTGCATGTGTGCAAGTGTGTGTGTGTGTGTGTGTGTGTGTGTGTCTGTGTGTGTGTGTGTGTGTCTCTCATATGTCTCCCAGAGGCAGAGCACAGAGGCACTGCTCCACTCTACACACACACACACACACACACACACACATACACACACAGCTGAGGAGTTTCCACTGGACGAGCAACTCCACCCTTTGGTACAGGAAACCAACATGTAGGGTGAAGCTCAGCACACACAGAGATATGAACACGCACACACACACACACAGCGCATGAGAGAAAGTGTATCCCCGCCCCCTTTTGTTATCTGTTGTTAGTGGTGCTGTAGCAGAGGTAGTTTTAGTTCAGTATTTTCAAGGAAAAACCCTGACACCAACTCATACACACACACACAAACACACACACACACACTGACACACACACACACACACACCAGCACCTTCCCTACATATACTGGAAATGATGAACACTTTCAGCCTGACTACACAGCTGACCTGTGAACCAAGGGGGTATTGCTACTATGGCAAGTTAACTCTGAGTACCGTAAGCAGCATGGCTTTGCCAGTCCTATGGCTCTGTCTGGCCAGCAGGCATACAGTGTGAAGCCAATGAAGCCACAGAGGGCTTTTTCTATTAGGAGATCACTGACGCAATTGCTCTGAGTTGACCCCAATCATTAGGTGTGTTACTAAACCGCACACTCGGCCCCCAGGTTAGTGCTGCACGATACACACACCCTCACACACACACACAAACACACACACACACACACACACACACACACACACACAAGGATGCAACACAACACCAGTGAGTGAAATGTGTCATGGTGAGTGAGAGAGCACGCGAGGCCTTTTCAGTGACATGCTCTCTAAAGGAAAGCCTGGAGTATGGGCCTCAGTCAAGCAACCACCGGCCCCGAGACACGCCACACACACATCGAACTATCAGGACGCGTGCGCCACCGAGACACGGCACACACACATGGAACTATCAGGACGCGTGCGCCGCTGAGACACGGCACACACACATGGAACTATCAGGACGCGTGCGCCGCCGAGACACGGCACACACACATGGAACTATCAGGACGCGTGCGCCGCCGAGACACACCACACACACATGGAACTATCAGGACGCATGCGCCGCCGCGGAACAGTTTTACACAATCACGGTGCTTTACACCAAAACAAGGTAACTTCTCCTTTTATCCGCAAGTGTGCTACTTAGCAAACGCTCCCATGACTTGTTCATTTCTCACTTTCTGCACACTTGCTGGGCTACCAAACAAATTCAACAATAGTACATGAGAAGTACTTCTGTTTTGTGGCATGTCTAAAAACCACATAATAGTACAAGTACTATTATGGAATTATATCACCACTACTAATGCTATAACAGTTTGGAATTATATCACCACTACTAATGCTATAACAGTTTGGAATTATTACAAGTGCAGTTCTGCAATCTCACATTATGCTTGAATCTTTCCATTTAACCATCAATTAAATATACACATTAATTATATACCAGTCCGGTACTTAATTATGATTAATTCATATACTTTAATGATATACTCACATATAATGGATTATATACCAGTCATATACTTTAATGATATACTCACATATAATGGAGCTTTAATGATATACTCACATATAATGGAGCTTGCTGTGGATTCACTTTCATGACACTGGACACTGCAAAAAACAGATAATACTACCATTAGCAAATAAAAAACAAATATCACTATCCCAAACAAAGACTGCATGTGTACTGTGTGTGTGTGTGTGTGTGTGTGTGTGTGTGTGTGCGTGCATGCTTGCGAGGCTCTCTATATCTCTATGTAGCGCTACCATGAAACCTGACTAAACACAAAGGTTATCACAGGTCGGAGAAAAAACATATTCAACTGTGAAGAGAATGAGAATGAAGCATCAGCACATTAACCACGTGTGTGTGTGTGTGTGTTTCATTGAGTCTGTCTGCTTGGCTGATTAAAAAAGAGGAAGGAAGACAGAAATAATAAGTGTGTGTGTGTGTGTGTGTGTGTGTGCGTGCGTGCGTGAGGGAAAGGTTCCTTTCTGCAGATCTGTTCATGTATGTTATATTGCCTCAGTTGTTTCCCTGAAAAAATGACCAAATGAAATGAGCACACAACACAGAAGATGAAAAAAACAAACAAAAATCAAATCCTGAGTTTCTCGCCCTTGATGCTCTTTGCTTTAATGAAGAGAGACCCCTAGTGTTCATGTCTGTTACTGCAACCTGCTGCATCAGTAGAAAGGCCATATCTTGTTGCTTGCTAACTACAGGTATGGCATGCAAATACAATACACTAATCTTTAAACTTTAAACTAATCCTTGCCACAATCCATCAGATCCCAACTCAATCGAGGACCTACACCGAAAACAAACCCGAATTAGTACTGAGAAAACCCTGAAAGTGATGTCTAGAACCCTGACCCGGTATCACAAACCTTTGAATTTCCCCTTGGGGATCAATAAAGTATCTATCTATCTATCTATCTATCTATTTTTCTATCTATCTATCTATCCAAACCCAATCGCCAGTGCACACTACCCAGCATACCGCATGGATCAGTCCTGAACAGAGTCCAGAAGCAGTGAATATAACAACTCAGAACCAGTTCTACCCAGTGCCCAGACCTTACTGAATACCACCCAATCAGGTTTGCTCCCGCTCACCAACCACTATTTGAACCATTGCTAGAAATGTGCGCTGGTTCACTAGATAGCATCAAGGTTTAAAAAATTCTGAATGGAACCGGTTCAAGAATGCGTTCTCCATTGGCCGAAAAACACCCAGTGAGAGCCGGAGGGCCCGAGGGCCCGAGGCTTTTTCTGTCCCAGTCACACAGCCCTTTGAGTTCTGTGGTGCTTTCCGAACTCAGCTACACACAGATACAGTATATCCGACACATCGATATCAGGTGGCTGGACTCTGTCCAGGTCAGTAACTAGCAGCAGATGTCACAGTTCCTCCACAGGTCATCCATATTATGGGATGCTGCTTGGCACGGATTCAGCTTGTTTACCTCCTCCTCCTCCCACACAATAAACAACCTGCGACCTGAGGCGAGGTCACTGTCTAGTGTTTAGGCCAAACACAAGGCGACAGAACCCAACACAACATGCTGATCTGAGGCTGCTTCCTCAGGTCCTGAGATTTGAACACCCGTCTGTCAGACCACGCATATCTCACATCTCATCAAACAACTAGGCAAACCGAAACCAACCCCACAGGTTGGAAACTGAAATAATAGTGGCTTTAATAGTGTTATGATTTCCCTTCTCTACACCAATAAATTCCCTCTCACCCCAAACACTCACACTCACAAACACTCACCATCAACACACAAACACACACACACACACACACACACACACACACACACACACACACACACACACACACACACACACACACACAGAGCCCTCCTTTGGCTTAGAGGCGATCAGGTGAGGGGATGGGCAGCTGTCTCTAATAATATCCAGGACTGTAATCCTCTTGCCTTAAGCACTCTTTCTCTTTGTTTCACGATCACTGGCGTGCTCCCGTGTGCAGTGATGCTGCCCTCCCCCTCTCCTTCTGTCTCTACCTCCCTCTCCCCCTCTATCTCTACCAATCTCTCTCTCCCTTTCACTCCCTCTTCTCCCTCTTTCTCTCCCTCTCATTTTTCCACTCTCTCTCTCTCTCTCTCTCTCTCTCTCTCTCTCTCTCTCTCCTCTCTCTCTCTCTCCCTCTCGTTGCATTTCTCCACTAGAGCTGCATGGGAGTCTCTTCCCTTCTGTAGGTGGTCATCTGGCCTCATTACAGCCAACTGGACACTCACGCAGACGGATTTATCCTCCACGTGCAATTAGCTATTTAGAAAGTGATTTCACTTTCACTAACTTTGCATTGGGCATATTTTGTATAACCTTGCACACCACTACAAACAATTTAATTATATTTTAATGTATGACAATTTCCACATCACTGTCTGATGAAAATGTGTGTAGGTGTACGTGTGTGTAGGTGAGTGTGTTTCTGTGTGTGTATGTGTCACAAAGTCTGATATATCCTAAGTGTGCAATTAGTCATTTACTGTAAAAAGACAACTTTGTGTGTTTGTTGTGCATATGTTGTAATCATGTAACCAATTTCTTTATCCAATTTCAACATTATTGCCTGAGATGTACTGTGTGTGTGTGTGTGTGTGTGTGTGTGTGTGTGTGTGTGTGTGTGTGTGTGTATGTGTGTGTGTGTGTGTGTGTGTGTGTGTGTGTGTGTGTGTGTGTGTGTGTGTGTGTGTGTGTGCGCGTGTGTGTGTGTGAACAGTATAAACACAGGAAGTCACTTCATCTGAGGTACACGGAGCCCTGTGATTGGGCAAAATTGAGGACACATCTGAAATTACACCATCCCCAAGAACAGAGTGAGACTTCCTCCTATCCCAGCCCACAGACTGTTCTGAAGAAATACGCCCAGCATCTTACACACACACACAGTCACATCCTCCCGAGTGAAACGGAAATTGCACTCCTTTAAGAAAGACACACACAGACACACACAGACACACACACACACACACACACAAACACACACACACACACACTCCATTCACTTGGTTGACACTAAAAGTTAATTCACTTAGCACAAAAGCTACTCAGAAACTCTAACATCCATTTGTTGGGTGTTGATGGATGAGTGTGTTAAACTCATTAGTGCAGCACAAATGAGTTATTTATCCCACCATCCTGAACCCAAGAACGCCCCGGAGGATTGTAGGAACGCTGAAGTCTGTTGGTGAGTCAGTGTAATAGAATCTTAGGGCATTAAAGGAAAACTCTGCCAATTTTTCGCATAGATCTCTGTTTCTTGACGTCACCAAGTACTGTCGGTACAAAAAAAAAAATTTTAAAGATGTCCCCAGAGTGTAGCACTGTAGATGTCTTGCTGTTGTCTGCAGCAACAGCAAGCTACGTAGTACCAATTTTTTTCCCCCTCATTTTGTTTCAAAACGACAGTACTCGGTGACCTCAACTTTAGGGCATTAACACGTCAGCAAAAAGAAATATTAGTCCATTTATGTTTATGAGAGGTATGAGAGATTTTGTATCTCTGTATTTTCACAGTGTCCAAGTCAGTGTCAGCAGCACCATCTCAATGAACACACATGAGTTATAAAGACAGTAGAATATTGCATGTGTATTAATTAATGGCAGGGTGGAAGGATCTTGTCACTCTAACATGAGACCACACAGGTATGCCTGCCTCAGGTGCATTGCGAAGGCCCCTGTGTATTTATTAATGTCAATGGCATTTCCCGAATAACAGCCTTGTGCTACCATGGCTAATCTAACACTTGCATCAGTACGTTTTTTATTTATTTACGTGTTTAATTTCCTGAGCCCTCCACAGCCAACCAGAAACACCCATATCCTCACACAGCAGTGCGTATGCAGTTTGAACATTTTTTTCATGTAGTCACTTCCACTTCTTCATGTAGTGCAGCATGTTTGTGTCTGTCTGTCACACATTAAGGAGCTTGTTTACTGCTCCAACAAACGGCAACAAACTACAACATTAACAAGCTGTTAGAATGTTGCCGTTTGTTGGAAAATGGGCTACATTGGTCCGACAACTCCACCAGACCCAACTGGACATGTCAAACTCTAACGACTCCATCCAACAAACAGCAACAAACACAGAGAGCCGGCGCACACTAACCCAACAATTGGTGTTTGTTGGAGCAGTGTGCAAGCTCCTTTACAGGACTGATTGTCAGCAACTTGGTGTTGTCGTGGTGATTCTATAGATATGCATCACAATGATGCAAAGTTGTGTGGAGTTCACAGATATTGAGTTCACTGCACCCCATTCCCCATGCAATGCAACACTTTTCACCTTGTGAGTATTCTCACAGAGTTTACTTCTCTTATTAAACAGCTGGGAAGCTAGGTTGGTCACACACACACACACACACACACACACACAACAATCACCACACACACACACACTCCTACAGATGGCACCACAGTTTGTCACAGCTGGCATATCAGTTGGTAATATCATCAGTGGAGGAAGGCACTTTTTCGGCTTTCTGGGGCTATTTTTCTCCGAGAGGCGCCCATCAAACACAAGCTCTGCCACAGCACTTCACATCCTGTTCCCCTTCCTCAGCATCCAACACCTGCTCACCACCACACAATAATACAGCACACTACTGACACTTTATGCAAAAGACGTGTGTGTGTGTGTGTGTGTGTGTGTGTGTGTGTGTGTGTGTGTGTGTGTGTTTGTTGAGGAGTGAGGGTGGCTTGTATGGGATGATGACTGGTGTGTGTGTGTGTGTGTGTGTGTGTGTGTGTGTGTGTGTGTGTGTGTGTGTGTGTAAATGCATAAGCACACTTTACAACTTCTTCTTTCACCAAGCCAAGCACATGCATGTTTCACACCATGTTTCACCAGAACCTGAGGCTTGTACGTGTGTGTGTGTGTGCACGTGTGTGTGTGTGTGTGTGTGTGTGTGTGTGTGTGTGTGTGTGTTTGTATGTGACCTGACAGAACCCGAGATTTACACACCCTGTGAATCAGTTTGTTGTAAAAACCCTCCCTGTGAGTTTAGACTCTGAGTGAGTTTACAGTCACCCCACTGATATTCAGAGATACCTGTCCAGAGACACACACACACACACACACACACACACACACACACACACACACACACACACACACACACACACACACACACACACACACACACACACACACAGAGTATCTGCAACACCCATGACCTGTAATAGGAATTAGAGTTGAATCATATGAATCATACACACTCTTCAGAATCAGGAAGTAGAGACCTTCCACAACCAGAGGAAGCCCAGACACCTTATCTCAACGTCTGCGTTCTTGGAGTCCTGCTCACTTACTGCCAAACACACACACACACACACACACGCACGCGCGCATGCACACACACACACACACACACACACAAGCAAGCAATGATGAAAATGTAGTAGATGAAGATGTTCACACACACACACACACACACACACACACACACACACACACACACACACACACACACACACTCCAAGTAGCTGCTGTGGTCAGTGGGGACCTATCAAGTAGGGTATCAGGAAGTGTCCTGGTGTTTAAGCCTCCCTTTTGAGCAGACACGCTGGGCTGGGTCGTTAAGTCAATATAGAACAATGGAACAGAACAACCCCCAGCACCCCCTTACACCCCCGCCCCCCTGATAGGGCAGCGCTGGTGGACTGGCTGTCTGCATCACAAGCAGGAGATGGTCAGTCCCAGTTAACGGCTTCAATTTTCAGTTAACCAACTGACACGACTGTATTCAAATAGAGTTCTATGTTCCGTTGAGTTAATAGGGAACAATAAATAGCCCCATTTATCTCTCTCTCTCTCTCTCTCCCTCTCTCCCTCCCTCCCTACCACTGATGGACTAAAGCTGGTGGACTCTCACAACTCCCTCACAAGCATGGGAGAGAAACGCCTGATAGAACAGCGTTGTGGTGTGTAGTGAGCATTCTGGCGCATAATGCCTGCCGTGCATCACCCAGGTGGGTGCTACACATTGGTGGTGGTTTGTGAGGTTGCTCCTTCAGTGTAAAACACTTTGGGTGCCTTGATAAAGCACTATATGTCTGTTGTTGTTTACTGTTAATGTGTTCTATGTTCTGTAAAGTTACTGTGATAGAGAGAGCAGCGCTGCGACTGCCACTGCCACTGCCGATTACCACTGTCTCTTTAAAGCTGATCACAGTGCCCCGGCTCCTGCCACACGCATCACACACTGCGCATGGGGCACCAAGTGCTGGAGGGGGCACCAACATGTTGTTAGGAGTAGTTTTAATGCAGACTGCTTTTCACCCTTACCCGAGAACATTTACAATTTAAAAGTTACTTTTTATTTTTTATGATTTTTATTCACACGTGCATGTAACTCAGTCTGCTTTGGCTTCATAAACACAATAAAGATGCCGCACTGGTGGCTAATGGTTCGTACATCAACTGTCCGCCTTATGGGCAGTTGACAGTGGAAATGCATGGAACTCAATCACAAAACAGTCACTGAGCAAATCATGGCACTTTACCCACATGACAAGTAACGGTTAAGTTTACCTAGCTCTAATAACACACTTCATGTGTACTAGCTTTTAAAGGGATACCAGGCAAGCCTGATGCTTTTTCTCTACGAAACTCCCCTTCGCTCGGTCTGAAGCTTTTTTCCTTTTCTTTGCATCTTTCGTCAAGTGTTTTCGCTGCTTTTTCGCCGGCTCTGCCATTATACACACGTTTGCAACAATCGCTAGCATTTAGTTAGCCTGTCTCTGTGCTGTGGATGCAGGATGTAATTGATCCTGCTTCGGTCGGTGGGTAGGATACACTGAACTTGGAAGTGGGATATTCTTCCTACAGGCAGTAGGGGCGGGCGAGAGAGTCTTCATTTGCCCTGTAATGAGTCATTTAACCATATACCGATTTACGAAGATGAGTAATTAACACGAAAACGTTGCCTGGTGTCCCTTTAAAAATAGAAGCAAAGCGTAAAGACATACAGAATATGCTGTCATTCTAAATTGCAACGTTGATTTTAATGGAATTCTAACTCCAACAATAGACATGCGATGGGCGACTGAAAAATGTTTTGAAAATGTGTTGGGTATATTGTCTATTATCTTAGGAGTGTTCACAGGAGCAGATAGAGCAGCTCTGGTGGGCTCTTACACACATCTTTAAGCAGGAAACCTGCAGAACATCTGAGTGTTCAAATGCCACGTAAATAGGTTCTATGCTCTGCCATTGAAGCAGGTTCTAAAGGGGAGACCCTATGATTTTAACCTAACGTAGCCATCATCAATTCTATTCCGAATTTGGGTGTGATAATGCAATGATTGGGATGTGATCACGGGGCGTGTTTCAACCGATACAGGGGGAAAATGGCTCTGCACTCAATTGGATAAACCTAACCGATCAGAGCAACAAAATAGCCTACCGTGAATCCTGTAGGGGGAACAACCAGAACATCATTCTTCTCGACAAATGCATTTTGGCGTTTTTTAACGTTATCGCGCAGTCAATATCTTGTACAACAGACGGCATAGCGAAATCTAAATGTCTAGCCTTTCTACCGATAGGCTCTTTGTTGTAAACCAAATCAATCTAAGCGCACGCAGGTGACGTGATAGACTAGCCGGCCAAGACAATCTGATTGGTGAGGTCGGCTCCTAACTGCTCTGGTTCGGGCATAGATGCTTCTCAATGGAACAAGTCCAGACTGAAATCCCTGACCTCAAATTTTGCGGGCAAGGTTAAATTCGGGTTGGCTTCCAGGCTACTATGACTCACTATGACAGTAACTCATCTGAGACAATTGCGAGAGCTAAGAGAGCAAACACTTTGATGCGTTCTTCTTCCATCTTTGCACAGGCCTGTTTTTTCCCCACAAATGTACTAAAGTGAACCCCTAAATTACCTGCTACGTGTGAGCCAAAATGGGCTCTACTTCTTTAAAAGTAATTTATGGCAGACATCGTTCACCGAAACGACACAAACTTGTTTGGGAATTAAACAGAAGATGCCAAATTGTCAGTCTGTGTCAATGCCGGTCAACTTTAACTTTAACTTTAACCATCTAAATAGGCTGGTACAGAAGTAGGCTGGTATATGCTCTGGTATAGAAGTGTATTCTAAGCGAGATCTAGTCTGTTGCCACAGTTGCCTGCTCTGCGGGTGTTTGTTGCATGTACAGCTGTTTAGATGACCTGTCACATACTGTATGTGTGTGTATGTGCGTGTGTGTGTGTTTGTGTGTGTGTGTGTGTGTGTGTGTGTGTGTGTGTGTGTGTGTGTGTGTGTTTGTGTGTGTTTGTGTGTTTAGATTAGATAGTCACATACTGTGTGTACTGTACAACCAACTGCTCATGTTTCAGAACATCACAGAGAAGCTTCGTCTCAAAGTGCTGTTTCCATGTGCTCTATCTAAAATCATCCTCAGTCAGTTCTAGTAAAGTGGTACAGTCAATGGGTCAACTCTGGTTTCCAGAGGGTCAGTCCAGGGCTCTACAGTGCACCCATTTCACTTTCGCATTACGCGAGTAAAAAATGATGGCGTCGAAAGTGCAAAAAAAAAATATTTAGGGCGCACTGGTGCGCAATGACTTCTAACCATGTCAGTGTTTGTCTACAAAATACACCGCAACATCGAGAAACATTACTGGTGCAAACCATAGAATCACGCCGCTAATGCAGCATAAAAACTACACCTCCCATCAACGTTAGCAGTTTCATGTTGTGACTTCGCTAGTAGTCGCTTCTATCAAATCCAAGAGCCGCAGAAAAAAGCGGAAAGTTAGACTAGCCAGCCAAGATGCAAAGATTGAAGAAATTAGTGCTTCTATCCACCGAATTCATCGGATATAGGAGGAACAGGATGAGATTCTGAGAATGCAGTGAGAGAAGGAAAGGTAATCTAACATGCCTTTTAGCCCAGTTGACATATTGGCTGCAATATGCAAAATATAGCTGTAGCGAACAGGCACAAAAGAAGCCTCCCGTAATACTCCATTTTATTCAAAGGTAGAACGCTACTGACAACTCCAGGCTTCCACGCATGCTTTTTTTGTTTACAATCAATACAAGCTGAAGTGCAAAACGAAAGTAGGCCTAACGCTTTGCCTACTGCCCCCATCAATGCAGATATTTCAAATAAAAAATAAAAGGATAAAAAAATATACATCCTTGATAGACTATGTTGGGTTTTGTGGAAGAGAAAATGGACTGTTTTAGTAGTAGTATTAGGCAGTATGCAGTCAGATAGGTCACCATGGGCATATTTGGCATATTAGCTACAGATGGTTTCACAAATAAATAAATTAGCCTACATTTGGCAGGATACTTGATATACAGGCTAAATGCAAATATGGCAATGTATTGTATTATTTTACATTAACAAAATGTAGGAAAATAGAACAGACTGAAAATAAAGTAGGCACTGATGTTTAAAATCCTGTTTCCTGTAGCCTAAATGTTGTCAGTCATTCTTAATATTCGCAATTGGTGCACTGGCATGTTTAACTGTTAGCTGGAGTGTAATGTTAGATTATGTGTAAGTTAAGTACAGAACTGACTGTGCGCCCAAATTTTTGTCTGTGCTCCTACATTTTTTAACTTGGGCGCACAAGTGCTCCTGGAATTTTTTTTTAGTGTAGAGCCCTGGGTCAGTCTGTTCTGGCCTGCTGGACTGTCGTAAGCGGGAATTAAGGGGATTGGCCCATTTTCAATTCTTCAACAGGAACTTTACAGGACTTTCCATCAACACACACGCACACACACACACACACACACACACACACACACACACACACACACACAGCTTGTGTGGTAGCTGATATGCTATCCAAACAAACACATCAGCATATCACATGAGTATTGGGAAACCAGAGTCGTTGGGCAAAGGACCAGTCCTAGAGTATCAGCTCAGTCTGGCTCCCAATAAAACATGGAACCAAATTCATCTTCACAACGTTTCAGTGTTATTACAGAAAACATCATTTCCAATCAAACAATCATTCTTTCAGTACAGTGCATAAGCAACAGTGATGACAACTTAACCACTGGGGAACAGACAAGTTGTCATCTCGGAGTACACACACACACACACACACACACGTTAACATCAGCTATGTTACAATAATAATAACTTATGCCCTTGACAATTAAGTAGACTGGTTCACAGTTCTTTGTTCTATTAATATCCTAATGGAGTGAGAGCATGTGAATGCTCTGCATGGTCTGAGTCACGTCACACACACACACACACACACACACACACACACACACACACACACACACACACACACACACACACACACACACCTCTGGGGCACCTGATGCTACCTGGTCTCCTGGAACACGACAGCTCCAGCTAATTGGAAACGAGACACCTGGGGCGTGTGCTTATGTCTGTTCATGTGTGTGTATGTGTATGTGTTTGTGTGCATAGGTGTGTGTGAATAAGGATGAATGTTTGTTTGTGTGTGTTTGTGTGTGTGTGTGTGTGTGTGTGTGTGTGTACATGTCCATCCTTGTGTAATTGGAAACAGTGTGTCAATAGGGTAAATGATGAAGCGATTAGTCATCGGATCTGAGTGGTCATGTGGAAGAAGAGGCTGTTCTTCTGGAACCTTCTTGCTGCCTTGTGCTGCTGGGTTCACTATCACGGCACCCCATCAGTTGACTTTTCCAGCCACTGGAATGTGTGTAAATGAGAACGTGTGTGTGTGTGTGTGTGTGTGTGTGTGTGTGTGTGTGTGTGTGTGTGCGTGTGTGTGTGTGTGTGTTTGTATTTGTGTGTGTGTGTGTGTGTGTGTGTGTGTGTGTGTGTGTGTGTTGTATGTATTTGTGTGTGTGTGTGTGTGTGTGTGTGTGTGTGTGTGTGTGTGTGTGTGTGTGTGTGAAAGGGTAAAGGCTTCAGCAGAAGGGTGGGGTGGCAGCCATACGATACAGTCGACAGGAAGAGATAACACACCATCAAATACACCACTGACATACTGTACAGGCACTAAACCAGCCTTAATATATTCTCCAAACAAATGTCCTTTTTTCGTCTCTTTTTTTTCACCTTTATCTTTTCTTTTCTTCTCTCTACCTCTTTTCTGGTTTGCTGTAAATCATATAAACTTTATGAATAACAGATAACACAGTTGTTTTTTTAAACTTTTTAATCGCCTCACAAAACGTTTCAGGCGAGACGCCCGTCTTCAGCATGATTATGTTGATTCCCCCGCAAGTGTCATCCTTTATTCATAAAGTTTATATTGACGCTCAGGAGGATTTGAGCGCCCAGTTGAGACTATACGGTGGCGTTGGTGTTGCGCCGTGTTAGTCTGGTGGTTTTTGCTCTAAATCCTGCCATCCTTTCTCAGTGGCCCTGTTAAACACACACTGGATATACTGTGATCAGTGAGGTTTGTGTGTGTGTGTGTGTGTGTGTGTGTGTGTGTGTGTGTGTGTGTGTGTGTGTGTGTGTGTTCTCGACACCTGATGAGGTGTGTCCTTTCCACTGCGCCCCATTACACACCACCCCCTGGATTCTGCCATGAAATTCCTGCCTCGTACTCCCCACCAACACAAACACAACACACACCTGCACACACTCACACACAAATAAATACACTTACAACTATACACACACACAGATGCACACACACACACACACACACACACACACACACACACACACACACACACACACACACAAACAGACTCACACCTACACACATACACACGTTCTGCATGGGCACCTTTGTAAGCATGTGACGCCACCGCCCACATTTCACTCACATAACTGACCTATCAGCTGGCCCTGAAACCACAAGCAGCTCCACCGCGTAGCGGGCTGTCTCCATGCCAACGGCGGGATACAACAAAGACATTTGCCGGTGCATTTGCTGGTGTGTGTGTGTGTGTGTGTGTGTGTGTGTGTGTGTGTGGTGGTGGTGGTGGGTGGTGGGGGTTTCTGTTTGTATGTGTGTCTGACTATGAGAAGGACACCTATTGACTTAAGAAGACAGAGACACGACTGAAGCTGCTAAAGTGAAAGATAAATCAAGAGAGAGGGATAGAGAAAGAAGAGAGACAGAGGGAGAGCACAAAGAGAGTGAGAGAGGAAAGGGGGAAAGACAAAATGCAAATAGAGGATGAGAAAGTAACAAACACAGACAGGAGGAGGGGGGAGAGAGAGACGAGACAGAGACAGGAGGGAGAGAGAGTGTGTGGAAGAGAGAAGAAGAGAGAGAGAGAGTGTGGAAGAGAGAAAAAGAGAAAGAGAGAGAGAGAGAGAGAGTGTGTGAGGGGCTGAGTGTGGAAGAATGGAGAGATGAGAGAGAGAGAAAGGAGAGAGAGAGAGAAATAGAGAGAAAAGAGAAAGAGAGAGAGAGACAGAGAGAGAGAGAGAGAGAGAGAGAGAGAGAGAAAGGAGAGAGAGAGAGAAATAGAGAGAAAAGAGAAAGAGAAAGAAACAGAAAGAAAAGAGAAACAGAGGAATGGAGAGGGGTAAGGGTCACAGAAAGAGCAGAGGAATGGAGAGGGGTAAGGGTCACAGAAAGAGCAGAGAGGCAGAGTTTGTTGAACACAAAGGAAATGTGCACGCAGCCTGCCTTCTCCTCTGCAGGGACTGTGCGGTTTAGGTGTGTCTTACTGCTACCTGATTATTATCATTAAAGACACACTGCTCTAAATAACACCAGCAGGATGGAACTGATTCACATGCAGTACATACTATGAGAGTTTTGTTATATTGTTATTAGGCTGTTGTTTTTTTACTACCATTATTTATTTATTTTGGCTAAAGAAATCTTCTATTGGTCATTGGCTAGCACAGTGTAGGGGAGGTTGAACAGTCGACACAACTTGACATTAATATGTTTCCTCCTTTAAAATTACTCAAGCACATCATTCACACCCAAAGCTACTGCTTCTCAATCTCTAATAACATGCTAAGGGTTGCCTGAAGAGTTAAACGGGTCTATTGCTGGAAGGTCTTCTGCCAAATGTGACCTGCTGCATAAAGTACCTGCATTACAAAGGCATGTAATGATATTACTTCTGTTAAAGTAGAGTTATAATATAACACATCATGATAATCATGTTGGCATATACAGATTATACTGTTTATGTGGCATTAACATCTAAATCTGAACAAGAATAGTATTTTATTTTTTTTTTCATATTATGTTTGTTACAGGTATGGTGAAAACACACTAAAAGGTCATGCTGTTACAGGCTATTGCTACTAGTCTGCCAACCTGCAGGATTGATGTCAATCATGTCATTCCCTTCCATGCCTCACCTACCCACCTAATACATATTACTGGGAAGCAGGGAAAGTGGACTCAACATATTTGATTGATTGATTGATTGATTGATTTGAAATGTATTTTTTTATTTATTTGGGGGGGGGGGTCCCAATGACAAGCGGATAAAGGTGCTTTTGAGCTCCAACCCATACGTGGTACTACATGGACATTTTGACTGCCTTTTTTGGCACTATGCAAAACAAGTAACCTTTGAATTCTGACCGGGTAGAGATTTATGTAGTTTCCTGCTGAAACTGTTTGTCTAATGAAGTCATCCAGGGTCCCCTTAGTGTCTCTTTTGACACGTGTGACACACACATACACACACTCCACCCATTACTAATGTCACTATAGTAACCCATTTGTGTCAAAGTGCTTCGGCACCTCCTAACATGGTCTGCAGTGACAACAGCAAACAAAAATCCCACTTCCTCACAGATTCCCGGACGGAAGAATCCGGAATCAGGAGGAGTCCCTGTCTAGCATTCTAGGTATAGTTTTAGGGGTTTTACATAAGGCTAAGCCAAACAACCGTTAAGGCTACCCATTCTGTAAGAGTCTATATAGCATAAAGCTTAAAAAAAAACACAACAATTACTTTAAGAAGGGAAACTGTCATCTTTTGCCTTAGCTTTTGGATCCTCTACAGCCTTGGTGTTTGGCTCCCTCTTCACCCAGTGTGCTACGCTGGGATCCACACTGAGATCTAAACAGGCAAAGACTGAAAGACTCCCGACATTCAAAGAAAGAATTCAAAAGACTTAAATATTCCAAAGATCCAAAAATTCCAAAATAAAGACCTAAAATGTAAAGATTCAAAAATGTTACCATCATATGCACCAAGCCACAGGCTGCCCCCACTAACATTCTTACTTTGCAGTTCTCAATACCTCATGTATGCAGCTGAGCTGATACACACAAACAAATAAACAAATAAATGAAGAACCTTGACAAATCATGCTGCTGCTGCATGGGTCGTGGGCAGTGAAGGGTTAAAACCTCAGCTTGAGTCGGTCTGTGTGTGTGTGGGGGGGCTGAGTTAGGTATGGGTGAGTGATTGTGTGAGCTCTCTGGGGGGCACTGCACAGGAAGAGGGATAGAGGTGTGTGTGTGGGGGATGTTTGGGGGACATGGAGACTCAGAAAATGAAAGAGGGGTCTGACTGGGTTTGATGTTTAACTGTTGGGGAAACGGGGGGGGGGGGGGGGCAGAGGGGCGTGGTTGTGTAAGTGTATGTGTGTGTATGTATGTGTGTGTGTGTGTGTGTGTGTGTGTGTGTGTGTGTGTGTGTGTGTGTGTGAGTGTCTGTGTGTGTATGCGTGACTGTGTTTAGGACGTGGTGGTTTAAGTGTCCCCCACACACACACACACCCTGGTCTCTAACCTCTCCCCCTATGGGGGTCTAATAATTAACTCTCCAACTGAACCCTCTTATGGGGATCCTGCTCACTAATCTCTACTACAAAGAGCAGTTTCACACAAGGGTCAGGGTTAGGGCCAACTGCAGAGACTGACCTGCACACACACACACACACACACATACACATATATGCACACACACACACACACACACACTCACACGTACGTGCGCACACACACACACAAACACACACACATACTCACACTCCCACACACACACACACACACACACACACATACTCACAATCTCACACACACACACACACACATTCCCACTCTCTCTTTATTACTCTCTCTCACAGACACATACAGGGAGAGAGAGAGAGAGAGAGAGAGAGAGAGAGAGAGAGAGAAAGAGAGAGAGAGTAGTGGTAATATACTCAGCCGGGTAGGGCTTAAGGTTCACCTTTGCACAGGGGAGATAGTTGCGGCTGTTTTGTTTTGGTCCAGCGCCTCCATTGTTGGGGTGTTAAAGGGATGGGACTCTGCGGTGGTGCTCTTAACATTGAAAAGTAACCTAACACTGGCCATCGTGTTCAAAGCAAGTGTCTGCATACCATCACTGTGATGACAACTGGGGGATGGACAATGACAGCACTGCACTTAGTTTTCTTTAAGGCCTTTGAGGATTAAACCCCTATGTCCTTCATATAGCTGGTTTTGGTGGTTTTGCATGTATTCACTTGGGAAATGTTCAGTTTTTTTAACACAGAATCAGGTAAGAGAGGTGTTTTCATGCTATGTGTACTATGCATGTGTGTGTGTGTGTGTGTGTGTGTGTGTGTGTGTGTGTGTGTGTGTGTGTGTGTGTGTGTGTATGTGTGTGTGTGTGTGTGTGTGTGTGTGTGTGTGTGTGTGTGTGTGTGTGTGTGTGAGTGTCTGTGTGTGTGAGAGAGTTAGGGGTGTGTTATGTGCTATGTCACTGACTGTGTTATGAGGCCTGAGGGTTGTGTGTGTAGATCAGTTGTGGCACAGTGAACATCTTCACTGAAACTCAAAGCCTACAGAGAGGATAGAGGGAGTGTGTAGAGAGGAGGACAGGAGAGGAGAGGACAGGAGAGAGGAGGAGAGGAGGATAGGAGAGGAGAGGAGAGAAGGACAGGAGAGGAGAGGACAGGAGAGGAGAGGAGAGGAGAGGAGAGGAGGACAGGAGAGGAGAGGAGAGGAGAGGAGAGGAGGACAGGAGGACAGGAGAACAGGAGAGGAGAGGAGGACAGGAGAGGAGAGGAGAGGAGGAGAGGAGAGGAGGACAGGAGAACAGGAGAACAGGAGAGGAGAGGAGGACAGGAGAGGAGAGGAGAGGAGGACAGGAGAGGAGAGGAGAGGAGGAGAGGAGAGGAGAGGAGGACAGGAGAGGAGAGGAGAGGAGGACAGGAGAGGAGAGAGAGGAGGACAGGAGAGGAGGAGGAGGAGAGGAGAGGAGAGGAGGACAGGAGAGGAGAGGAGGGAGAGGAGAGGAGAGGAGAGGAGAGGAGACAAGAGGGCAGGAGAGGAGAGGAGGGCAGGAGAGGAGAGGAGGACAGGAGAGGAGAGGAGAGGAGAGGAGAGAAGATGATAGGAGAGGAGGACAGGAGAGGAGAGGACGGGGAAAGATGAGAAAAGGATGGACAACAAAAGGAGAGAATAGAGGAGAAGAGAAGAGAAGACAAGAAAAGTAAAGAAAAGAGAAGAGAAGAGAAGAGAGGAGAAAAGAGGAGAGAATAGGATGAACAGGCGAGGAGAGAAGAGGAAATGAGAGGCGAGGGAGAGGAAGGAGAGGAGAAGAGAAGAGAGGAGAGAGGAGGAGGAGAGATGCCAGCAGAGAAGTGCTGAAGGACAGCCTATAATCATCTCCTTACACCTGATCCCTTCCTGCTGAGAGAGAGACCACTCCCTTACCTCACGCTCACACACTCTCACACACACACACACACACACACACACACACACACACACACACACACACACACACACACACCGCACTCCCCAATAACAAAGCTCAAGCTGTGTCTGTCATTCAGGCTGCAGTTAAGTGTTCTAAGGAAATTAACCCAGACCATTTCAATGGCATTCCGACTAAGAAAAACAACCGCTCCCCACATGAGAGTGCCCTTTATGTCACCCAAGCACAAAAGTGTTCAAAACAATCTACTACTTCAACTAATGCTCCTCCGACTGGTGAATGTTTCTGAGTTTTGTGTATGGGAGATGTTTAAAGTGGTATTGGTGGGTACAGTGCATCAGAGTTGCTTGGCAACAGTATCTTTCTCATCGTAACAGTGAATTATGTAAAATAATGAATTGATTAATCAACAACAAATAATTCAATCAATATTCGGCTGAGTTGAAAAGGGACACAATGAAGGATTGAGTATATCAGGACTTTTTCAAACTTGAGACAGATATTGATTTTGCAATGCAGTCTATTGCAATATACATTCTGAGAAGTTTTATTTCCCAATGTGAGTGAAAATAGGCACTTAGTACATGCAAATGTTGTAACACACTGATGCAACTCCTCGGGATGAAGTTATGGGTTTGCCTGCGGGCATCACAAAAACACAGCTATAGAAAACTGTGTGTTCTAGAATAAGCCTATGTAGAGACACAGCTACACAACCATGTGCTCTAGAATGGGCCCAGGTAGCAGAGACAGAGCTCTATAGTATAAGTGAGTATACTCTTTTGATCCCATGATGGAAATTTGGTCTCTGCATTTATCCCAATCTGTGAATTAGTGAAACACACTCAGTACACAGTGAACACACAGTAAAGTGAAGCACACACTAATCCCGGCGCAGTGAGCTGCCTGCAACAACAGCGGCGCTCGGGGAGTTAGGTGCCTTGCTCAAGGGCACTTCAGCCGTACCTACTGGTCGGGGTTCAAACCGGCAACCCTCCGGTTACAAGTCTGAAGTGCTAACCAGTAGGCCACGGCTACCCCAAACTAAGACATATAGACTATAGACATATAGACTATAGACATCCAACTCTAAGCAGAGAGACACCGTTTGAAAATGAATAGGCCTACAGAGACACACCTACACAACCATGTGTTCTAGAATAGGCCTTCAGAGACACAGTTTCACAACCATGTGTTCTAGAATAGGCCTACAGAGACACAGCCAGAGCCTTATAGATAGAGAGTTGCGACAATGGGTATCTATTAAGGTTTTGCACCTACGTCATAATGTCATGTGACCGTTTGTTTACAACTAGAGTGGTAGGCAAGAATGGTAGGCAAGGAACTGCAGAGAGTGGTAGGCAAGCCTACAACAGTCGGGTTGCATAGGCTACACATAGTTACAAATAGCTTCAAAATTGAAATTTTAATATCAAATATTGACCGGGATGCCGACCACTTGTGTAGGCCCTAACAGTTGGTTTTACAATAAGAAGCAAAAGGCTGACGACCCGTTTAGCCTACCTATCCCTCGTGGTTGTGGAGGATGATCATTAGCAGCTGTGAAGTCTTTAATTCTCAACATAGCCTAATGGTGTAGCCTACTGTCTACGAAGACGTAGGCTAAAATACTACTATCTACAGTCATCCAAAAATGAATTCCCAGAGATAAGCTATGAAGGGAAAAAGTGCAGCATTTTAAACATGGCAAGATTATTTTTACCGAACAGTTTGTTCTAATTTGTCTCGTGAAATTAGGTGCTTGTGGACATCAATCACCTATCTTCTGTCCTTCTATTTCAAGTTATCATGAGTGTCATTTGATTATATAATCACAACAAATGCTAATAAATGAAAACAGAATAGGCTTATGTGCTGTAGGCTAACGTTACAGGTCAGGCTAACTCCCCAGATGTCAAAATAAACTGATTTGATCCTAATTGTTTAACGATCACACACAACAACTTAACACAGCAACCTCAAAAACACCACTGTTGAACCAAGGCTACTGCTTCAGTCATGTAAGAAATAAGCAGTTTATGAATTATCTTTATTCGCTTAATCAAGTCCACATGACCAAAATAACAACATATTTAAAGGCTGAGCTAGCATAACAGCCTAATATAGGCGATGCTGCAATGGATAACTAATAAAAAGTTTCATACAATTAATGAACTTTATCACTCACATTCTGAGTTTTTCTGGTTGGTTATATATCCATGCAGATCGTCTTGAATAAGCCATCGCTGTTATATGATATAATATGTTACAGGATTCATGACTAACGCCATTAATGTTACATGATGCTGACTGACTCTGGCTATAACATAGGCTACCGCTTTAACGTCTGCTGAGTCTACTGCCTACCAAGACCTGTCGCTGTTCAGTTGAAGTTAAATGATCAAATATTGTTTGATTTTTGTGTCAGCTTTCAGAAGGAAGACATGTTCCTTTCTGGTCAAATTTCACAGCTTCTAAGAAAGGCTATTGTCTTCGTGTAAACCGAAGTTTTGAACAGAGAAAAAAAAGTTAGGCTACCATTAGGCTACATGCAGGTTCTCCCATAACGCTATCGATACAGATCAATGCACCAAATCAGGGCGATTTTAGCGAAACAACGTTCCTGTGACAGGCTATCAAATATTGAACAATGGGATAACATTTCATCATCACCTTTATTGATGCCTGAAATGTTGACATTGCTGAAATACAGAGATGTAGCCTACTGAGAGGCAGCTGCAGACAACGATGTTCAATGGGTTCAACTTGTCCCTTGCCTACCAGCTGGATGTAAACAAAGCTATAGAACC
>NC_063209.1:17232445-17249945 GCF_017589495.1 Alosa alosa | reverse complement strand
ACTAAACATAAGTCACACCTTAAATGTCTCAAAATTACGTCATCCACAAATCCACAAATGCGATCCACAAATGCAGAATCCAACGCCTCCCACACAAAAGCCAAACACATTTATTTACAAATGTCAAAAATATATTTACAAATACACATATATTTGTACAAATGACTTTCTGTATTTGTATGTCACATTTGTATATTTGTATATTTATATTTGTGTATTTACGTATATTTGTGCATATCTTTTAGAGACAATTCTATACCATATCAATGATATAATGCTAGCTTGCTTTCCCCTAAAAAGTAGCGTGATGCAGAGAAATTTCTCTTTATGATGATACGCTGCTTGTACGTATATGTTCACTACAGCCTACAGAATACAACACACACAACAGCCTTCACTACAGCCTTCAGAAACCAACACACACACACACACACAACAGTGTGTTCACTACAGCCTGCAGAATACAACACACACAGTGCTCTGACAACTACAGCCTTCAGAACACAACAGAACAGTCACAAGTCCCTGAAGAACACGAGGCAGCAATCCAAACACTGATTCTCACTGACTGTACTCCAGCCCCCGGCTCTCCAGAAAACAAACACAACATAATAGAACCCAACGACCCAGCCACCAGGTCCTGCAGAACACAACACAATATAACCCAACGACCCAGCCACCAGGTCCTGCAGAACACAACACAATATAACCCAACGACCCAGCCCTCAGGTCCTGCAGAACACAACACAATATAACCCAACAACCCAGCCACCAGGTCCTGCAGACCACAACACAATATAACCCAACAACCCAGCCACCAGGTCCTGCAGAACACAACGTAGCAGTCTGGTTACACTAGTCCTTCTGGACCAGCACAGAATGACACACAACACAACACAACACAACACAACAGCAACAACAGCTAAACACAATAATCCACAAAACTGTCCACCGACTGGTCACTTCAGCATTGCTAAGCTATTGTCACCTTGTCACTGGCAATTCTGAACCCCACATGTGAAAGAAAGTTCACGAATCACTAACAAAATTATTTGGTTGGGATGTGTTATTAGGAGTCAGCAGGTATAAAGTGTGTGTGTGTGTTGATAAACAGCCTTAATCCCCCATGGCACAACACAGAAAAAGAGCAAACCTAACAGATACAAGATAACAGTGAGTGGGGAACTGAAACTCACTGTCGTTTTTTTTTTACAAGTAATGGTATCATCAAGAGGTTTTTTTTGGCTGACAAAAGCTTTTTTTCTGGTCATCATACCACTAACACTTACACTTCTTCCAACATTTCATCTAACTCATCAATCACTTCTTCTGCATACAGCCATCTGATTTGGTTCAGTGTTTGTTATTTAAAGTACATGATACTCAGCCAATGGCACTCATGTGGAGTCTGCCTGAAGCGTTTCCAATCAGATGCAATTCTATGCAGTTCATCCAATGAGGTGCCTTTCTATAAAATTTTCATTCAAGTTTTATGTTAATATTACAGATTTAGCTTGATACATTATAACTACTGCATTGTTATAATTCATAGATCCACATGTTGTAAATTCAGTTCCCTTTTGTCAGAGCGAGTTGACAAGAGTAAGGTTTGCGGATCCTAAACAAAAAGCCCATTGCTCTATCACAAAGCAAGGAGGTTATTACAGACCTTGCACGCACGGCTCCAGTGTTTCCAAAACACCTTTAATTACAGTGGGGAGCCGGCGTTCTGAAGGGACCAGAAGAGCACAGGCAGGCCTAATCATCAGGTGACGCAGGGCCCTCTCTGTCTGTCAGTCACCGTGAACATTGACTGGAGTCCCCATCAATTACCTTTAATCTACACACTCAAAAGGCCTCTATTTCCCATCCATTACCTTTAATCTATACACTCAATAGGCTACTACTCAACCATATATGGATTATTACAGTGAGGAATACACCCGCACGCAAGAGAAAAGTTGGTCTTTAGATGGTGTTTCTCCTACAGGTGTTCATAGTTGGTGTTGTGGTGCTGTGCTGTGTGCTGTTGCTCTGTTCTCCTACACTGTGTTCTGCTATGACATGAGTTTTGTGTTTTGTTATGCATTGGATGTAGTGTTATGGTGTGATTTTGTGCTGTTGTATGTCTGTGCAATCAGTGAGGCTATTGTGTTGTGTTGTGCCGTGTTGTGTTGTGTTGTGTTGTGTTGTGTTGTGCTGTGCTGTGCCGTGCCGTGTTGTGTTGTTCTGTGTTGTGTTGTACTGTGTTGTACTGTGCTGTGGACAACATACTGTACCAAGCCTCCGAGTTACATTATCACTCACAGTTTACACAACCTACACATGTGAATGTGCAAAAAATGGAAATGTGAACCAAGAACAAAGTCCACTCACTTCAGAATGCATTATTTTTCCCTTCAATCATTTTGTTAGTCATTATGTTTTCAACATTTGTGTAAATGATTACTTTATTTCTGCATAGTTTTGAAGACCTACATGGCTACATTTTGTATTTCTGCCAAGAAACCAATAAGTGCTAAACCTCTCTACCACAGAGATTTCAGGAAGTTTTGGTCAGCAAATGAATTAGGATAACAGCAAATTCTCCTCAAATTCTTTCCCATTTCAAACAAAAAGTATCATTGCTGGTGCTGTTGTTTTTGTTGTCGTTATACTGTTATAAGCTACTTTTTTCCATAGTATCCTTTTTCTGTACAATAAAAGAGATGCCTGAGTGAGGTAAATTGTTTAACCGTCAGAAAGGCTACGTGAACTGTTCATAAGTCATTTGATGAAACAGTGTAAGAAGCTGGAAATCTGCCACGGACTCTCTTGTATGCTTGTTTGTTCCGTTGACTGCTTGTTTGAGGAAACCACATTATTGGCAGACAAGGCCCCCCATTACAGTAGAGGGAGCAGGGCAACAGGACTGCTGACACACTGAAGTTAGTTGGACACAATAATGTGGGCTATTCAGCTGCGCAGAAATTCACACGCCACAACAGCCAGTAATGCGGTACACTGCATCTAGGTCCCCAGAGATGGCAAGGGCTGTCGATAAGCAGGCATGTAGGCTAGCAGTAAACAATCACCTAGCGATAAAGTTTTTGCAGAGTGTTGCACATTGTAGCCTATTTCTTTTTTTACTTGTAATTATGTTTGTAAAATCTGCCGCGGGTGCCATCAATGCGACATTAAGGTTAACATGACATCCTCTCTGATATCGTTACTTGACATTCTGTTACTTTAAGGCTATAGGCTATTTCGTCTCACTGTTTGAGTCGCGTTGAACTCCTTGTTCGTTGGCTCCCCTTACCTTGAACTTTGGAGCCCTCAAAGTGAGTGTTTCCTTTGAAACATATCCGTGGCGTTAATTCAGAACTTGACAGGGACCCTCTTCCATTCAGACACAATTGTTGAAAACAGTCGTATTCAGGTGCGCAACGGGATGGTTATGTCGAACCAATAATAACTTTGAATGGCCACCTCGGAGAATGCTCTCGATAACCTGCCGCGAAAGCGCGTCAGCTCGCTTCTGGTTTCTACAGGCAACCCTTGCGCGGTGGGCGGGAGCTATGGCTGCGGCTTCCCACAGAAGGTTGATGGCAGTTTAGAAAAGGGAGGGGGACAGAACATTTCTCAGCGGGCCTACCCCCAAAACGGCCAAATATGTTGGCCACAAGTTTCATCTAGGCGACAGGGAACACTCGCCTGTGTGACGCCTATGCGACTGTGTAAAAAGAAAATATGAACATAATGATCATAATCTCTTCTCCATTATCCTACATTTATTTAGCAATTTAATCAAATGTGGGGTGCAGAAGTAGAGATGGGCCGAGAGTGGATAGCCTACTCTGAAACTAAACATTCAAATGTTGCATATTTATTTGTAAGTTTACAAATTAAATAGTCTTTCAATGAATGTAGCCTAGGCTACCAGCCGACACAAAGGCCTTTGATGTAGGGGCTACCTCACTTTGGCGGTAGGCTATACAGAACTCTAGTGGCGAATGAGAGGAGTGCGGGTAGCCAGGCAACAGCAGGTGGAGGACCGTTTTATGATTAGATTCTAGGCCTAGCCTACATGTGAACTGTCGACGTAATGGCACATGATTGAATTGTTGCCATTGCGACCTACATTTTAGGAGATAACATTATACCTAGGCCTAGTTATTTTAAGTCAACAGTTTATTTTCTATTTTTAAGATATTCATATCTGTAAATTCTTTGAAATGCTCAGTCCAAATAATATATCAGGTTTTTGTTTGTTTGCTGTTTTGCTGGTGTTGATTTTTAATTTCTTCTAAGCAGATTCAAAGGCTCTGGCAAACGCATGAAGGACTGTTTTTTTCGGTCTCTCGTTCTGGAATTAGATAAATAGGAAGCGAGAGAGAAAAGAGGCTGTGCACTCTGTCACGCTGAGCAGCACTTGAACACGTTTGCCACCGCAGTAGGAGGGGGGGACGTGCGGGGAATCCTAACGTTAGGCCCGGGGCTCGGCCGCGGCACTCCGCTGCCAAGCCAGAGAGACAGGAAACAAGCATGGCACAAAAGAGGACATTGCAGTCTTTGTCCCGTAACAACAGCCGTTTTGTAAGTTGAAGCACTTGCGTCGAGAAAAAGTCTTCTAAAGGGAAGGGGGTGTAGCCACTGGCAAACAGAACTGGCACTGATCAAAGAGGGAGACAGAAGCAGTTGGCAGTTGTGCGCAAAAAGAAAGAGAGGTGACTTTTTCATGTTGAGGTGAGTTATGAGGACTTGGAGGATGTCGTTTTCCACATGATGAACTTATGGTAGGCTAGGCTATTTGAGCTGTTGTTTAGGCTATGTCATCATTATAAAAACAGACCTGTTTAATCAAAACAATCAAAGGGGGAAACTAATAATGCAGTAAAAAAAAACCGACATGCATCTAACATGGACCTGTAGCTCTGTCCGCTACATTAATCCAACACTAGATGGCGCGGTTCTTCTATTTACAGGGCAGTAGTCATTACACGGAACCTGATAAAGACATGAGCGATGTGTACGATAGGCCTATGTCTAAGATGGCTGTTTTAGTGCTGTTTCGCAGCCGATATTGTGAGTTCCATGTACACTGACGGGATCTTATTCAAAATGGAAAATATGTTGGCCAATTTTCCCAAAGTATTCCCTAGATGCAAAATGGCAAAACAGTATACAATTTTCCATTGTTTCTGACTTTAGTTATCATAGTCCAGAAACTTTGTATTAATATAGCAGACAGGTGTGACACCTAAGATGTTTTGTTCTTGTAATTTATGTTCACACTTCCCCCTTATTAAATAAAAACATAACTTCAGCACCCATTGCATAGGTTGTAGTGAGGGAGTGAGCAAGGGGAAAGGGGAGTTCCCCTCCTGGTCGACATTCAGCAGGCCTGCTATCCATCTTTAAAGGTCCCGTAAATAGCAGCGCTGCAGGGACAGGAGAAGGGGGGATAAGGAGACGCCTAATCAGGTAAGAGGAAACGCAGTCAGAGAGGTTATAGAGTTGAACAGAGGAGATAAACCACCAACCTAAACCACTCATCAGTTGGGTGATAGAGTCGAACAGAGGAGATAACCTAACCCACTCGTCAATAAGAGAGGGTGAACATGTGGAAGAGATGAAATAACCCAACCCACTTGTCAGTTAGCTGCTGCACTGTCAACTGCACTGGGATCAGTCTCTCACACAGTCCTGTCATTGTTCCTGTCCTGTATATGTGAATATTTGTGTGTGTGTGTGTGTAGACATATATGAAAGAGTCATACACAAGGGCTCTCTGTCAGATGAAAGAAGTTAAGGAATATGTATTTATAGCACATAAAAAACATTTACTGTAGTAGAAGCAGAATATACATGTTAACTTAAAGATGTAAGCACAACAGTAAAAGGAAAATAAAATGCAGAAAATGAGAGGAGGCATCATTTGAAGTATAGAATTAGACACAGAGTCTTTGTTGTTCTGTGGTGTGCTGCATGTCTGCATGTTTACTGTCAGTTGTGTTTAGACAGACAAAGGCTCCCCAACCTTCACACACACATACACACACACTCCCCACCCCACCCTGTCCAGGAGAAAATCTGTTGAGGGGGATTTGACGAGGTCAGAGAGGTCCTCCACACACACACACACAAACACACACACACACACACCTCTGCATCCTCTTCCATCCGTTCCCCATTCACACAATCCCATAGGATTACACTTGACGGCTCCTGCTTTTCATTACTGCTGTAGACTACCCTCCCCTCAGGCAGGAAAGTCTGTTTCTACATGAAGTCATTCAGCTACAAGACTAAAGTAACTAACCCACACATAAGACAATCACAGATCTATCTGAATTGTGTAATCCACTCTTATTTATGATGAATCTCTACTTCACTATCAAACTTTTCTCATACATGCAGGCACCATAAAAAGACCAAAGTGAACATCATAGATGAAGAGCAGATACAAGCATTTCCAAGACATTTACATTTATTCATTTAGCAGACGCTTTTATCCAAAGTGACTTATGTCAATTACATTACAAGGGCCATTCTCTCCAGAGCAACTCAGGGTTTAATGCCTTGCTCAAGAGCACAACGGTCGAAGCTGGGAATTGAACCCACATTTTTTTTTCAGGCTACTGCAAGCTAGCCAAGCTCCTTAGCCACTATGCTACCACCGCCCAACATCACAAATATAGTAGCCTACATAGAGTGGAAAGTACTGTGTAAAAAACAGTAGCTAAAACTGTATTTGCCAATCTTTTAGAAACATCTCTACAACTTCCTTCACTCAATGTTCCCTTGGACTTCTCATACAGATATCCCTGTCACTATGGCAGCACCTGTCAATCACTCTCCTCGGCGGCCCATCTCCAGCTCTGTGTTGTGCAGTCGTGCGATTCCCCCACCGGAGACGATAATCCCTCGGGGACAGAGGACGCGCTGACAGGAAATGAAGGGCAGGGGAGTGAGGAACCACAGGTATACACGAAATAGGGAAACCAGGAAGTTCGTCTCTGTGATGGAGGTTTAAATATTGGCAGGGCCGCTTATTTCAAGCTAACATTCTCTTTGCTCTGGCTGAAGAGTTAATTAATACTGGATGAACGTTGTTTTCACTGATTTTTTACTCAATGTCAAATGACTATTTTAACAGGAAATTTACACTATATAAAGTAACAACATCACAATAAATATTCAACAAAAATGGTTTAGGGAGTGCATGGATGTCATACAGCTGATAACATGGTCTCCTCACTGTCCCAATCAACTTCCATTACTGCCTTCAGTAAACCCAAACATTCACTTTAATATGTCAAACATGACCAGTGATTGATCAACCGATGTGATGGACACTGGAGATGACCAATGGCTTATGGATGGATGTGATGTACACAACAGATGATCACTGGTTGGTGAAGGGGGTGGGTTTAAAAAAGAGGGGAGGGGCATAGTAAATAGACATAGAACATTTGATCTAAATTTAGCCAATGGCTCCTCTCTGGGCGGAGCTAATCCGCTTTGCTCCAGAATTATCTGGCCTTGGGATTAAGCAGAGATTTACCCCTGTGCAAGACATCTACTCTCTACAATGATGTCCCACAGCGGGACAAACCAACTCTGCCGGGGGGGAGGGGGGACGACGACGACGGTCGAGGGGAGATCTGCCCAGGATTTTATCACTCATATCTCATGAGCTTTTGTAACAACGACATATACACTGTAGATTACCTTAAAGGCATCCCATCTCAAGTGTCAGAGGGCTATTTTGTGATATGAGTAGGGTGTCCGTGAGTGCATACTGTATAGAAGTGACTCATTAGATAGAGAGTGGCCAGTGGATTAAGGAAGCTGTTAGTTGAGACTGGCTTTCACAGCTAGCGAAATTAGCCTTTTTACTGGGGGAAACAAGCAGGGCTGAGTAATGTGTGTGAGAGAGACTAAACATTCTCTGTAATAATGTCTGACAATTGATGTTTTTTATTTGTTTTTGTAATGTACAATTACTGAGTATGCTTGTGCTTTTCAGTCCATTTGAATGGACTGATGCAAGATCTTGCTTTAATAATACAGTAGGGAGCAAGAAAATGGACACAGAGAGCAGCACATTCAGTATATGTGGGCCCAAGAGCAGTCACTCAACACTCAAACATGGATCAATTCAACATGGACAAAAACAAAAGCATAAAACAACACTCATCATACTCATCTCAACAGACTCTCCCCCCACCTACACCCACACACACCCCACTGGGTATTTCCTGTTCCGGTAGCCGGTGTGTGTGTGTGTGTATTTGTGTGTGTGTGTGTGTGTGTGTGTGCATGCGTGTGTGTGTGTATTTGTATGTGTGTGTGTGTGTGTGTGTGTGTGAGTGTAAGCTGGCCTGGACTCTACCACTAGGCCAGAGAGTATCCAGGCATGGGGGGAGTCAGCTGGGGATGAGATGAGGGATCGTGAGGTCGCCCGGTAATCCTGTGGCGTGCCGAGTCGACCGCTGCTAAGGTGACATGTAGGGCTTGCCTTCTGAAACTACCTTTACGTGGATCTCTGTCTCTCCCCCGACCGTTTCGTGTTCTCCTCCATTTTTAGCAAAAACTCTGCTCGCTCGCCAGCTTGTGCCAGGGGGAATGCAAGATCTGGTAAGTGCACTTTCTATACTCATTCATGTGTTGGTTTAAAGATGCCATTTTAAAAGTGCTCCGTGGGTATTTTTATGAGGTGTGTAAAGTCTCCTATAAACAAAAAAAAACATGGTATAAGTATTTTTGATGGTTACATTTCCACATCTTGACAGTCAATTATGGCTTCATATTGTTAATAGTTTGCACTGACTTAATCTAAAGTAAAGTTTAGGAATAACTTATATATACAACCACTTTTACTTTTATGACGTTCTCTGGAAAATAAAGTTCCCAGTATTTGTTCCTAGGTATGTCACGGAAGGTAATTTTTAGATTTTTAATTTCTTGTTAACATTCTTTGTCCTCTTCCATGAGAATGACAACAGGTAGCAACTCACATCTTAGTTCTTAGTGTTTGTCTGTGGACGCAGGTTTGTCTGTTATCTTTTATTGACTGAGACAAGAGCAGCACTTTTGTTGTAAGTCACACGGCTGGTATAGCAGCTGACCGGTTCTTTTGAAAAGAGTCAAACCTCGGTGTGTCCAGCCTCTCACGGGCACTTGCCTCCTGTCCTGCTAGACCTTTCCAAGGTCACCCAGAGGGGGAGGGGATTAAACGACCACGGCGGCCTCGGCCCCTCTCTGGGCACCTGGGTAAACACCGATCTAGGGTGGCATCGAGCGCAGCCATCGTGGGTGGGTGGGCAGCCCATTCTGAGGAGGGTTCGATACCAACGTGCCCTTCAACGATGCCCTACATCAATTGGCCTTTTCCCTATGACATCATTCAGGCCCTGTCCAATACTGCGTGCTCTGTCTCCCATCAACAGGGAAGTGAAATGATAACAGTGACGTCATATTTTTACCATCCTTGAGCATTTCATTGTCCCTTGGTTGATTGATTGGTTGGTTGAATTGATTCCTGATGAGAAAAAAAAGCAATGTTTCTCATACCTCATACCTTGTCAGCCTGTTTTTAACCCGCCACTTCTGCATTGCTCAGTATGTGTGGAAAAATGTGCAATGCAAGATATAATTGTGTGTGACCAATTTTGTCAGCAAAAAGAACCGTTGCATTTATTATTAAAAAATAAATAAATTGGTGCTCAGCAACACACTTTCTGTACATTTGCCAGCATGCCATGCATATAAATTCAGCTCACTGTAGTAATGTCACATGTGTCACACATTACTTTTTTTGTTGTTGACCAAAGCTTTATTAGTTATCGCATAATTTACTCTGCCAGGTCCTCTTTTTAATTCAGGCTGTTTTGAGAAGCAAAATTATCAGACAAGCCAAGGACAGAGCTGAAGTTACGTAATCCCCAGCTGGTGTGGTGGACAGGAAGAGAGGAATACAGAATAGGAGAGAGAGAGAGAGAGAGAGGGAGAGAGGGAGGCAGACATGGCATATTTATGTGTGAGTGACAGAATGGTTTGAAAAAAGAAGATTAAAGCTAAAGCCATTAGTCTGTATCAAGAGAATCCTCATTTTCACAGAAACCTTTAAAATCTACAGGAAATTTGCTTGCGTTGGGTCAAAAGGCCTTCTCATAGGCCTCATCATAAACACTCAGAGAGGCATAAAGAGAAGGGAACATGTATAATTCCTGCTGATTCCTGCCTATTTCCCTGACTCATGTGATATATACATATGCCTAGAAATCTCATATTTGTTTACACTAAATGAGAGTGTAACTTTATTGGCCTTTAATCATATTTGCAGTGTTTGATCCTTCTCAACTCAGCCTCAGTCCTGACACATCTCTCGCCTAAATGCAGCCTGAATTGAGACATCATATCTGCGATCTCTCAGTCACTTTAGTTTCGCCAAATCCCCATTAAACGGTCAGACGAGTCACCGTCACCGGTAGCAACGCCTCGCGCCGTGTCGTCTGCGCCGTGCAGCGCTGCTGAAGTGAGAGTAAGATCTTAAGCTGATTAGTGCGTTTCGACCGCACATTTTCTCCACAAACCTACCCAATTAACCTCCCTGGATAAACCGAGCGGCCGATCAATACAGGTGATTGGTAAGGCCCAGATGGTGCCATTATGATTGTGTACGTTTTGACACACAATGGCCTCGTCTGTCTCCACTGTTAGCAGACAAACCTCGTCTCACACTATTGTCCTAGCCATTTCAACATAAATCTGAAGTCTGCATATTTTTCTTCACATTCAAGCTGCGTTATGAAGTGATATGTGACGGCATATGGAAAGTAATTACTCCATATTTTTAAGATGGATTAAACTGCAGCTCTTATCTGCATTGATTGATAGCAGGCCACTGGAAACCTTTCTCAAAAGCTTTTTTACAAAGCATTAGTCGGCTGAAATGTCTGTCTGACTGTCAGCCCAGTCTGGCTGGCTAGTTGGAATGGGATGGCTATCCTCAAATGCCCGTCTAACAGCCTGCCGACCCCATGGAACATGTTCGCCCCTTCCTGTGTACCAAATGGAGAATGCCAAACTGCCATTAACCCCATCTGTGCTGCCATGACGATCAGGTTAACAGGGTAGAGCCAATGCCATGGCATGAGTGATGTGATGAACACTGAGGTTCCCCTGCAGAGTTTTTCATGTTTCTTTTTCTATAATGCAGTGATGCCATGTTGCATGTTTTCCCAAGAAAGATTTTTCAGACGCAGTTGAGTTGTCACAGAAAACATTCTGACTTACTTTGGCATTGAAATGTCCCATTGAACCCTTTGACACACACACATACACATGAAACAATTTATGATTCAGTTATGAACACCATATTTGGTGACCAATGTTAAAGGCCCCTGAAAAAACACTGAATTCTTTCAGCAGTGTTTACAGTCCTCATAAGCGATTTCTGTTTCTCTTTCTCTTGCCCCTTGCTCTCTCTTTCTCTCTCTCTCTCTCTCTCTCTCCCCTCCCTATATCTCTCTCTATATATATATATATATATATATATATATATATATATATGTAAGCCCCTCCTCTCTCTCTCTCTCTCTCTCTCTCTCTCTCTCTCTCTCTCTCTCTCTCTCCCCCCCTCCTCTCTCTCTCTCTCTCTCTCTCTCTCTCTCTCTCTCTCTCTCCCCCCCTCCTCTCTCTCTCTCTCTCTCTCTCTCTCTCTCTCTCTCTCTCCTCTCTCTCTCTCTCTCTCTCTACACCTCTCTCTCTCTCTCTCTCTCTCTCTCTCTCTCTCTCTCTCTCTCTCTCTCTCTCTCTCTCTCTCTTTTCTTGCTCCCCCTGGCTCTCCTCGGCTGTGGATGTGGAATCTGTGCAAGCCTAATAATGCGAGCTATGTGCTGTTCTCCAGACTAAATTTGCCAGGCCTGGGAATGCACCCTGTGTGTGCTTCCCACTGCCCTTCTCCGAGTTTGCGCCTCAAACACACTCGGTAGCTGTGGTGATGAGGTGGTGTGTGTGTGTGTGTGTGTGTGTGTGTGTGTGTGTGTGAATGTCAGTGTGTGAATATGAATGTGTGATTATGTGTGTGTGTGTGTTTGTGTGTGTGTGTGTGTGTGTGTGTGTGTGTGTGTGTGTGTGTGTGTGTGTGTGTTGTGTGTGTGTGTGTGTGTGTGTGTGTGTGTGTGTGTTTGGTGAGTGGGGGTTGGGTCTGGGCACTGAGGGCTGGGGAAACCCCAAGAACAGGCTCTACTGTTCACCAAACTCAACCACACATCAAAATGGCATCCTCCAACAGCATCAGAGCTATATTAGGCAGTGCCACGGGAAAGAGAGAGAGAGAGAGGGGACTGCCAGATTATCTTCTCAGAACTGCCTGAGGTGGGGAGCAGATTTCAGGTTAAACTACAATTAACAAAACACCACAACAACAGCTCAATAACACATTAAACAAAAACAATAATTAATTCAATCAATAATTAATTAATAATTCTATAAATACTGATTGACTGTTTCCGGGTTGTCTGGGTAAGTTGCTTCGGACTGGAGGGGGAAAGAAAGTTCTCTTAGGGCCTCAGGATGGGCTCTTGTTGCCTGTAGTGCGCATGGGGATGGACATGTACACCAATAAACGTAGAAGCTGAAAATCTACACAACTTTAGAAGAAGATCAGAAAGGCTGTGTGTAAGAAGTGGCTTGAGTTTGCTTTGGAGCTGGAACTGATCCAAGACTGATGAAGTACAAACATACTCACAAAGAGCTACTGAGCTAATCAGATACTGTGTGTGTGTGTGTGTGGGGGGGGGGGGGGGGTTGTCTGTCTGTCTGTTTGTCTCTGTGTGTGTGTGGGCATTGGTATATGTGTGTGTGTGCATGTAAGTATGTATATACTGTATTTGTTGGTATTTATGCATGTACAGCATGTGTGTGTCTGTGTATGGGGTTGTGTGCATGTGTGTCCCCGTGTATGGGGTTGTGTGCATGTGTGTTCATGTGTGTATGACCGTGTATGGGGTTGTGTGCATGTGTGTCCCTGTGTATGGGGTTGTGTGCATGTGTGTCCCCGTGTATGGGGTTGTGTGCATGTGTGTTCATGTGTGTATGACCGTGTATGGGGTTGTGTGCATGTGTGTCCCTGTGTATGGGGTTGTGTGCATGTGTGTGTCTGTGTATAGGGTTGTGTGCATGTGTGTTCATGTGTGTGTGACTGTGTATGGGGTTGTGTGCATGTGTGTGTGTCTGTGTATGGGGTTGTGTGCATGTTTGTCCCCGTGTATGGGGATGTGTGCATGTGTGTTCAGCATGTGTGTCCCCGTGTATGGGGTTGTGTGCATTTGTGTTCATGTGTGTGTCTGTGTATGGGGTTGTGTGCATGTGTGTGTGTCTGTGTATGGGGTTGTGTGCATGTTTGTCCCCGTGTATGGGGTTGTGTGCATGTGTGTCCCCGTGTATCTGGTTGCGTGCATGTGTGTTCAGCATGTGTGTCCCCGTGTATGGGGTTGTGTGCATGTGTGTCCCCGTGTATGGGGTTGTGTGCATGTGTGTGTCTGTGTATCTGGTTGCGTGCATGTGTGTTCAGCATGTGTGTGACCGTGTATGCGTGGTGTGCATGTGTGTTCAGCATGTGTGTGACCGTGTAGGCGTGGTGTGCATGTGTGAGGAAAGAAAAAAAAGAGAGCCAGTCTAGTAGTGTAAACGGGACGCACAGTTCCTGGAAAGCAGCCATCATGGTGTAGGAGTCTATTCAGTTACATAATGACCATGCAGATTGAGCGCTAACGGCATTATTATTATTATCATTATGCATTTTCAGCAGAGTTGTAGCCGGGGTTTGGGCCCAGCTATTGTGCACTGCTTTTCATATGATCCTCAGGGAATGAGAGAGAAATGAAGGGTGAATGGTGAATGTGCACGCTAGATGGAGCTGTGAATGTAAACAAAATTACTGATGTTTACACTGACACGTCTACCAGGCTGGGCTGAATTAATTACTGGGTGTTGACAGCTAGCTGGAACCTCTCCCAGACTAGGTGGAAGTTGATGATTCATCATATTTTGTTTCTTTTTAGAAAAAAAAAACTTTTTTTTCACCGGTTGTTATTTTTCAATTCCTCTGTTTCCTCTGTCAGGTTCAGAATGTGGCCTTGCACAAAAACGCACAAAGGACTGTGATAATCTGTGGTCACCCATGCTAGAACTTCATCTCAAGCAAGAAAAGCCACAGAAACGCATCAGCCTCAGCCTCTGAAAAGCACTGAGTGCCCACTGGAGCCTGTACCACCTGCCCGTGCCAGAGAGAGAGAGGAAGCAGAGGCCTGAGAGACTGTAGTGGATTATGCTGATAGAGTCTCGATCTTAGCGCCACTGTCTGTCCCCCCGCTTCTGACCTGGTCCTCCTGAGCTGAAGTCAACATGGACGACCCGTACCAGAACAACATGACCCAGCCGCAGGGCGAGGCCTACCCCAACTACGGCGAGGGCACGGGCCAGGCCGATGGCTACGGCTACCAGGCGGACTACCCGCAACAGGACGAGGACGCGCGCAGCGATGCCACCGAGGGCGCCGACGACGACGAGGCCATGTACGAGGGCGAGTACCAGGGCGTGCCGCACCCGGACGAGATCAAGGCGGCGCGGCGCGCGGCGAGGGCCGAGGCCCGGCGGAAGGCCAAGGAGGCGGAGCTGGAGGCCGAGGAGGAGCAGCTGCCCGAGCAGTACGAGACCATCATGGAGGAGTGCGGCCACGGGCGCTTCCAGTGGCAGCTCTTCACCGTGCTCGGCCTGGCGCTCATGTCTGACGGCGTCGAGTGCTTCGTGGTAGGCTTCGTGCTGCCCAGCGCCGAGAAGGATATGTGCCTATCCAACGCTGACAAGGGCATGCTGGGTAAGTGTGGCGCAAGATGCTAGCAGAGACGAGCCAAGGGGCTGGCTAATGTGGCACAAACAGAGATGCTGGATAAGTGTGGCACATAGGATATTAGCAGAGACAGAGGGCATGCTGGGTAAGCATGGCACACAGGAAGTTAGCAGAGACAGAGGGCACGCTGGGTAAGTGTGGCACACAGGAAGTTAGCATTGACAGAGGGCAGGCTGGGTAAGTGTGGCACACAGGAAGTTAGCAGAGACAGAGGGCATGCTGGGTTAGTGTGACACAGGAAGGTGGCAGGGTAGCAGAGACAGAGGGCATGCTGGGTAAGCGTGGCACACAGGATGTTAGCAGAGACAGAGGGCACACTGGGTAAGCTGACAGAGACAGAGGGCATGCTGGGTAAGCATGGCACACAGGATGTTAGCAGAGACAGAGAGCATGCTGGGTAAGCATGGCACACAGGATGTTAGCAGAGACAGAGGGCATGCTGGGTAAGTGTGACACACAGGAAGTTAGCAGAGACAGAGGGCATGCTGGGTAAGCATGGCACACAGGATGTTAGCAGAGACAGAGGGCATGCTGGGTAAGTGTGACACACAGGAAGTTAGCAGAGACAGAGGGCACACTGGGTAAGCTGGCAGAGACAGAGGGCATGCTGGGTAAGCATGGCACACAGGATGTTAGCAGAAACAGGGCACACAGGGTAAATGTGGCACAGGACATTACCCTAAAGAGGGGAAAGATCACAACATGCTTTACTGTACATCAGCAGAGATGTTCCATGACTAAAGCACTTTGATAGACTGTACCAAAGCACAAGTCAGTGAGGTAAATTAGATCCAAATGGAACACATATGTATATTGCTGTTACAGCCACCTGTTTAAATGTGCATGTAAAACAGCTCTGGGAATGATAAAGGAGTGCTGAATTAATAATTGATAATTAAAGTAAAAGCTGTTGTAGCTCATGTGTTGGGGTGGTAGCTATTTATTCCAGCTTGGAAGCTCTGGTTCTTTATTCTCAAAATGAGTTGTAATCTGTTGCCAAAAATAGTTACTCCTGAAATAAAGTAGATGTATCAGTAAATAAGTATTATATTTTTGGTGATCCCTCATAGCACTATGAAGAATATATTGCCAACTGAAAAAATATATTTAATTTCTGATAGCCAATAATCAACCGAAGGTATAAGGTCTATTGTTAGCAAAGTGACACTTATACATTACTGATAATATGTAACATTATACATTACTGATAATATGTAAATGTTAACAGTAAATGTCAATAACATATGCAAAACCTCAAACTGAAACTATAGCTATTTGACTGAAACGGAAGCCATTTTGACCACAGTCTGGCTTAGTTTGCATACATTTACCTCTGAAAAGTAAATAATATGAAATACACTCTGTTCAACACATTGGGAAGCAATAATAGGTAGGTAATGGTGATGGTGAGGTCTAGCAGAGAAAAAGCCAAAAGCAAACACTGTCCTTCTGTTTTCCTTCAGTCATTCTGCTGGAAACGATGTAGGCAAGATCACTGGGACTTACACTGGGCCAGTCTTGATTTAGATCTCACCAGATCGCCTCTCCGGCACCTGGCCTGTGCTGAATAGGGCTGAATTCAGTATCTCCTCTAAAGATTACCCTCTCATGACACATCTCTTAGCGTGTTACTCCTTTCTGTCATGGTGAATGGCCTGTGGTCAGTTGCAAGAAAGGACACTCACACATACATGCACACACACACACAAACACACACACGCACACACACACACACACTCCCTCACGCACACACTCATACTCACACACATAGACAATTGCACAAATGCAAATGTACACACATACTTGCATAGTCTACAAACAGACACAGACAGACAGACAGGGATGGATTACTGCACGGGCCTACCGGGCCCAGGCCCAGGGGCCCAAGGGGTCAGGGGGCCCTGAAGCCCAAGCCTTTGCATGGAATCATTGCCTCAGTATCAACAAATCAGGATGTAGGCTATGAATCTGATTAAATTTAGTATTGGCCATCCCCAAAATGCACCAGAATACAGGAAATCACATCAAACAAATGAAACATTTTCTGGGGGAGGGCCCCCAAACCCCTCCTCCCACATATACGACAATTAGTGGGGGGCCCTTAATACATCTGGGCCCAGGGGCCCGAAAGTTCATAATCCGCCCATGCAGACAGACAGACAGACAGACAGACACACACACACACACACACGCACACACGTACAAATAAGATGATGGTAAATGCAGACTCCGCCTCACACACCACCCCTCACACGTGCGGCCCTAATCATCTAATAGCCCTGCAGATTAGCTGTGTAGTAAAAGTGGAGGGTGGGACCAGGGCCTGTGCTGGGTGGGGATTGGCAGATTCCTCACGTGATTGACAGGATATGTGTGACACTGCACTGAAACTATCTGATTCCCCAACACACAGCTGCCAGTCTGTGCTGCTTTGGGTATAAGTGTCTGCTAACATCAGTCACATCCCACCACTCACTTTCCAACAAACTTCTTCACTCAGTCACAAACCATCTGCTGTTTGACATAACTTGAGCATTTCTAAACTTTGACATCATCATTCCTCAACTGTCTTTAGTAACCACATAGCTAAATACCCTA
>NC_063209.1:17224945-17227445 GCF_017589495.1 Alosa alosa | reverse complement strand
GGCACCCACACAATAACAATACACACACACACACACAATAACAATACAAGGCCTTCCAGAGGTTCACCCGTCAGGCCCTGGTCGCTAGTGGTGAGGCCCTGGCCTTCCAGAGGTTCACCGTCAGGCATGTGACCCTGGTCAAGCAGGTGAGGCCTGCTATCAACACACACAATCACACACACACACAAATGCAGAGGTCTTTATCACAGGGTATGTGGACCCTGGTCAAAGTAGGTGAGGCTCTGCACTACCACACACAATACACACACACACATTTCAAGGCCTTCCAGAGGTTCACCTCCGGCATGGCATGTGACCCTGGTCAAACAGGTGAGGTTCGGAGCACCACACAATAATAATAACAATACATTACACACAAGGTTCCACAGGCATATGACCCTGGTCAAGCAGGTGAGGCCAACAATAATAATACCAATATCATCATCAATATCAATACCACGACAAGGCCTTCCTAGAGGTCAAATTGCCAGGTATGTGGACTTTGAGCCAAGCAGGTGAGGCTCTGCATACCTACACACAATATCATCATCAACACACAAGGCTCCTTCCAGAGGTCACCACAGGGCATGTGACCCTTGGTCAAGCAGGTGAGGCTCTGGACACCACACACACACACAGACATCATCAGGTTTTAGAGGTTCGGCATGTGGACCCTGGTCAAGCAGGTGAGGCTCGCGACACCACACACACACACAGAGAGGTTCACCAAAGCCGTATGTGGACCTCTGGTCAAGGCAGGTGAGGCTCTGAGCACACCACCACACACACAGACAGAGGTTCACCCGCCACATATGACCCTTGGTCACACACACACACACACACACACACACACACAAGGCCTTCCAGAGGTTCACCGTCAGGCATGTGACCCTGGTCAAGCAGGTGAGGCTCGCACACCACACACACACACACACACACACAAGGCCTTCCAGAGGTTCACCGTCAGGCATGTGACCCTGGTCAAGCAGGTGAGGCCTGCATAATCACACACACAATACACACACACACACACAAGGCCTTTCAGGGGTTCACCGTCAGGCATGTGACCCTGGTCAAGCAGGTGAGGCTCTCGCAACCACCACACACACAATACACACATACACACACACACAAGGCCTTCCAGAGGTTCACCGTCAGGCATGTGACCCTGGTCAAGCAGGTGAGGCTCGCACACCACACACACACACACACACACACACACACAAGGCCTTTCAGAGGTTCAATCACAGGCATGTGACCCTTGGTCAAGCAGGTGAGGCTCGCAACCCACACACACACACAAGGCCTTTCAGAGGTTCACCGTCAGAAATATGACCAAACCAGGTCAAGCTCACAGCAGACACACACACATGCACACATGCACAAACACACACACACACAGGTACACACACACACACGAACACACACAAAACTTGATTTTACTTTGGGTAGATATTTTACTCTCTCTCACTTTCTCTCTCTCTCTCTCTCTCTCTCTCTCTCTCTCTCTCTCTCTCTCTCTCGCTCTATCTCTCGGTGTGTATGTGTATGTGGGTGAAACAATGTTAATTCTATATGTGTGATGTGTGTGTTTTGTCCAACAGGTGATAAAGAACATTATGTCCCTGGCGGCTCCTGAGCTGCGTCTGACCGGTCTGTTCTTGGCCATCATCTGGTTTACCTTGTCCTTCAGGTACACACACACACACACACACACACACACACACACACACACACACACACACACACACACACACACACACACACACACACACACACACACACATCACTGTTCTCACACACATCACTGCTCCTGATTGGACACACACCGCTCACACATCATTTTACTCTGAATCTGTGTCCCATCAGGTACACACACCACATACATCACACACACCACACACTTTACTTATGCTCAGTGTGCCTTCAAAGGTATATGCACAGCTAACCCACACCACTTAGGCACAGTCCGTAATTGGTGTATGACCGTGTGTTTGTGATTGTTTGTGTAACCATGTGTGTGTGTGTGTGTGTGTGTGTGTGCGTGCGTGTGTGCATGCGTGCTGCGTGCGTGTGCGTGTGTGCGTGTGTGTGTGTGTATGTGTGCGTGTGTGTATGTGTGTGTGTGTATTTCCAGCTACACAGGCCTCTCGGTGTGGTTCCCTGACATGGTGAAGATGATGCAGTTTGAGGAGTATGAGTCCAAGACCAAAGTGTTCCACCGGGAGAAGGTGGAGAAGTTCCACTTCAACTTCACCCTGGCCAACCAGCTCCACAAGGAGGGGGAGTACATCCACGACAGGTACATCTGCAGTGTGGACGTTCACCTTTGACCCCCACCCCCCTCCCTCACGGTCTGGACAAGTTTTGACAAGTTGTCGTCGTTCTGTCTTCCACATTCATGAAAGGTTTGGTATGAATGTTGAGTCATGTCTCATGAAACAGTCATGAATGCTTTATGTGCAGTTTATGACAGCTGCTATGAATGTGTTATGAACTC
>NC_063209.1:17197445-17222445 GCF_017589495.1 Alosa alosa | reverse complement strand
AGTGTCATCATTCAAATGTGTGATTTTATGTACTGAATGCAACAAAGGCTGACCAAGATCTAAAGAAGTGCTTTGTGTCTTTTGGGCCTTTGAAATTCAAAGGTGTGTTTGGGTTGGTAGCTCTCAGTAAAGGTCCGAGGTCATTTTGAAGACAAGGATCATACTATCGTTACTGTTGGGTAAGACATGAGAATCAATAAGAAAGGCCATGCCTATCGTGGTAAAAGTTTACTCTTCTATGAAACCACACTCTTGATGTAGTTAGGAAACAGGCTATTGGAACGGAGAACTGCAGACATTTTAAAATAGATTATATATATTTACAGACCCGTGTAGCTTTCATGAAGGTCACCCTCCATTTCTGCCATCTTCCTTTAACTTTCCCAGAATGGAACACCACCTTCATGTCATGTGTCCCTTTTGACAGTGTATGCCACTGATGGAGGACACTTCTTTATTTCTCTCTCTTTCTTTCTTTGTCATTTGGTGGGACGCAAGATCCCATCACAACTCTGCAAGCCCATGAAGCTTGTGTATGTCTATAAGTGTTCCAGTGGTTCTGCTTTTGTCTTGTATTTGTTTATTTGCCGTAGATTATTGTACCTCATAGGAAGACATTTAACTTTTAGCACAAATATTTCTGATTTTGTAAATGTGTCTCTTTTTTCTTTCTTTCTTTCTGTCTGTCTTTCTTTCTGTCTGTCTGACTGACTGTCTCTCTGGTCTTCATTTTTGTTAAATTCCCATTTCTGTCTCATGTAAAATTCCAAACAAAACCCCAAAGTCAGTATGTTCACACAGGAATTTCGTTATTTCAGTATCCTGGAGCCGTTTTGGGGCAAACATGTCTAGCAGGGTGTAGCTGGGGATGGTTGTGTCTCTTGTTGTAAATAGACCTGTGAATCTTAGCTGTAGGCTAGCAAGCAGGTGAGATGTTTTTTCTATTAACACAGTTTCTCGACGCAACATGCAGAATCAGTCTCTGTCTCTCCATCCCAAGCTCATCAAGTGTTTATACTACAAACACTGAGCCTGACATGTATGAAAATAATGTTTGACAATCTGTCTTATTTAAGCTTTACATGAGCCAACAGCAACAGCAACTGTTCTTTTTCTCTTTGGCATGTAAGTGGAGATGTCTGGGACCTAGGTCTGTCTGTAGTCTGGCCTTATCGTGGCAAGTAATATATGAAGCAACGCGCTCAGACTTACTGACTTGCTGGTTTTAACTTAACTGGGTGCTGAATCCCCCTTGTTGCCGATTATAACGTATGAAAGAGAACTGAGAGTGCTGTCCTTGCTTATCGTGGCAAGGCCAGCAGTTATGTCCAGAGAAACTCTATCCAAACAAGACTCATACATAGGTCACTCAGTTTATTTGTGTTTTTTTTTTTTTTTGACCTGCTGTTCATTTCTACACAAGTTAGGAATTGTGTGTGTGTACCAAACGTATGTTTTGAGACATTATTTATTCTTTTTATATTTCTTCTTCAAAATGAGGGTACAAGAGACAAGAACAAGCAACTTTTATTTTTTTTTGTTTTGTTTTGTTTTGTTTTGTGATGGTTAAAGAATAAAAAAAATCACTATGTATGCTGTGTGTACTTTCTTTATTTCTTCCAGTCTTTCTTTCTTTCAGCATGAAAAAGATGAGTGAATCAAGATATTAACATGTTGCAACTTAGATCAGAAAGCTTTCTTTATGAAGGAGTGTCCTCTAACTTGAGATGTTCAGGGCCATCCTTGGGTAGCCTAATATTTCTTTCTGTGTGTGTGTGTGTGTGTGTGTGTGTGTATCTCCCTGTGTGTGTGTGTGTGTGTGTGTGTGTGTGTGTGTGTGTATCTCCTTGTGTGTATGTATGTGTGCTTGTTTGTGTGTGTGGTGTGTGTGTGTGTGTCTGTCCAGCAGCACAGGGGTGGCATTTGCAAAAACAAGCCCTCAGACACGTGTGAAGAGGCGACACCAGTGCATGGGGGGGTTGGTGGGAGGGGGGAGGCCGCTGGGTCTGCTGGGGCTGTTTATCTGACCTGGGTGTGAAACAGGCGCTGAAATGCCCCACGCAGCAGCCCTGCAGACTGTGAGAAATAGCTGAGCGCAGGAGAGGGCGTTCAGGCCAAACATCATTCCTCAATGCTATTTTCAGAACAATGCCCCAGTGTGACGACTTTAAACAAACAGAGATGGAAAATTAATAACGGTCTTCAGGGCTGGACGGCCATACAGTGCAATCCTGTAGTGTGGGGAACTATCCTCAAATGCCTCCATACAGTGCATTCCTGTAGTGTGGGGAACTATCCTCAAATGCCTCCATACAGTGCAGTCCTGTAGTGTGGGGAACTATCCTCAAATGCCTCCATACAGTGCAATCCTGTAGTGTGGGGAGTGGCAATCCTGTAGTGTGGGGAACTATCCTCAAATGCCTCCATACAGTGCAATCCTGTAGTGTGGGGAACTATCCCTCAAATGCCTCCATACAGTGCAATCCTGTGGGGGGAACTATCCTCAAATGCCTCCATACAGTGCAGTCCTGTAGTGTGGGAACTATCCTCAAATGCCTCCATACAGTGCAGTCCTGGGGAACTAGTAGTGTGGGAACTATCCTCAAATGCCTCCATACAGTGCAGTCCCGGGAACTATCCTCAAATGTAGTGTCTAGTAGTGTGGGGAACTATCCTCAAATGCCTCCATACAGTGCAGTCCTGTAGAAGTGCAGTCCTGTAGTGTGGGGAACTATCCTCAAATGCCTCCATAGTGTGGGGAACTATCCTCAAATGCCTCCATACAGTGCAGTCTAGTAGTGTGGGGAACTATCCTCAAATGCTTCCATACAGTGCAATCCTGTAGTGTGGGGAACTATCCTCAAATGCCTCCATACAGTGCAGTCCTGGGGGAACTATCCTCAAATGCCTCCATACAGTGCAGTCTAGTAGTGTGGGGAACTATCCTCAAATGCCTCCATACAGTGCAGTCCCGGGAACTATCCTCAAATGCCTCCATACAGTGCAGTCTAGTAGTGTGGGAACTATCCTCAAATGCCTCCATACAGTGCAGTCCTGGGAACTATCCTCAAATGCCTCCATACAGTGCAGTCTAGTAGTGTGGGGAACTATCCTCAAATGCCTCCATACAGTGCAATCCCAGCTATCCTCAAATGCCTCCATACAGTGCAGTCCTGGGGAACTATCCTCAAATGCCTCCATACAGTGCAGTCTAGTAGTGTGGGGAACTATCCTCAAATGCCTCCATACAGTGCAGTCCCGGGGGAACTATCCTCAAATGCCTCCATACAGTGCAGTCTAGTAGTGTGGGGAACTATCCTCAAATGCCTCCATACAGTGCAGTCCCGGGGGAACTATCCTCAAATGCCTCCATACAGTGCAGTCTAGTAGTGTGGGGAACTATCCTCAAATGCCTCCATACAGTGCAGTCCCGGGGGAACTATCCTCAAATGCCTCCATACAGTGCAGTCCCGGGGGAACTATCCTCAAATGCCTCAAGGGGTCCTTTATGTTCTCACGTCAGATTGTGCTGCTATCAGAACACATTGCTAGATTGTTATGCCTCATGGATTTTTTCCATGCTGTTATTTATCCAGTATGAACCCCTTTATGTGCATCCATTCGAGGAGACTGGTCACTGAGTGGACTCAATGGACAGGACCCACAGCAAGATGGCTGCCATGCTGAGGCTCTGAGAATCAGGCTCCCTTGAATCCAATTTAAATCTTTGTAATCTTCGCAAGTTTTTTCAAGTGAATTGTGAACTGTATCCTGTCTGTATATGGTGGTCTATGCCCAATCCATTTTGAAGTTTTGGTGTGATTATCCAAGTGGAAGTTTCAGGCCTGTCAGACAGAAATGGTCATTGTATAAAATTGAGTCCAGGCACATACCTATTGATCAGATGGACTGTATGTGTGCTTCTGTACATTCACACTCACACACACACAAACACATCCTCACTCCCCCTTTTTGCTTCTATGTCAGCCCCCACTGGAACCTTTCCCCAATAGCATCTTCTCCTTACTGACTTGCATGTGCTCAGGTCAATGAGGCCTGCAGGCCATAAATAGTAATATCCAATAGAACCTAAGTTGATACAAAGTCTATGTTGTCTATCACAACATTAGATGATAATATATGTGCTTCTATGGATTCATACAGGTTGTAATGCAGCGGCCATTTTTGACCGGGAACATAAAACTAGTAAAGATGAAATGAACAGGAGGGTAAAACGTCCATGCTACCAAGAGCAAGTCGTAAAAACCCTTGTAGAAAGAACTGTTATGGGGACAGGCTATCTGTTTGGGGATAGGTAGAAAAGCTACGGCTGGACTTGAACTACACCCGCCCCCTCACACACACACACACACACACACACATACACACACACACACACACACACCCAGGTGATTAAAAGTTATTTATAGCCTTCACCTGCCCTCCGTGTCAACCACTGTCTGATCAGTGCTCGGCTTGTTTGCCTTCTCCTCAAAGGTGCAGAATTCTGCACGCCAGGCTCCACTCGTTCCCACAGCGATGGCCTGGGGTCATGAACCCTGACCCTGAATCAGAGCAGCATCACAGAGGTCAGATGGAATGTTCCCACCAGGAACTATAACTAAATGCAGAATCAATTCATTCATAACCTAAACACAGACCACCAGGGCCAACTGTCTGCTAAACTAGTTATAATTACAGACCATCACCAGTTGACCTGCATCAAGTGATATGCTGCCCTTTACATGAATGGATGGCAAGATATACAAGATTATGCATTTTCAAGTTGTTGACGATGGAATTATGACTGTACCTGTTTCCTACCTAAATACAGCATGAAGTATAAATGTCTTTGCAGCTGCTGGGGTTAGTGGATGCAAAATGAAAAAGATAAAGAACGGCATTATAAACAGAAATAGTATATAAACATACAAACATGCTGTATATAAACCTGAGATCTTGACGGACCTGAGAAGTTCGGACAGAGTTCACCGAGGCCGAGGCCGAGGCACGGGAGTAAGGGAGTGCGGGAATGTGGGAGTGCGGATGCTGACCTGAGTGGCGGGGAGGCCACGGCTGAAGGTGCCAACTCAGGTGCCAGCTGCTCCTCTCCCACTGGGGCTGTGAGCGGAGAGAGAGAGAGAGGTGCCAAACCCACCGGTGAGTCAGGGAGAGGGCTGAGGCTGGTCAGAGGATGGGGTGGGGTGGGGTAGGGAAGGGTGGGGGATGGGTGGGGTGGGGTAGGAGGGGGCTGAGGCAGGGATGGGCAAGTCAAGTCAAGTCACTTTATTTCTATAGATAATACAGTAAGTCAAAGGAGCACATACTGTATGTAAAGAGGAATGTCATAAATAGATAAATAAAAGGAATTCAGGAATGAAAGATAACATGAGCAAATAAATAAGCATGAATAAGTATAAGTAAATAAGTATAATAACACAGAGTGGAAATGTTCTGGTCAGGGTGCAACCAAAACATAAGCAGCTCTGGCCATGTGACAAATTACACTACACATTTGGCACTGCACATATTTAACTGAGACCCTTTCAGGTTTCTTTCCGGTTTCTTTCAGGAGCGAGATTTTTTTGTACCGTCACAATTGTGACCGCTGGAATTAAACAGGTTAAATAGGCAAATAAGTAAGAATACAATGCAGTGAGACTGAAGTTTAAAAGGAGAGCAAATGTAATGAGGGGGTGAGGGGAGTCATAGGGGCCATTACAGAAATTTCGGTAATACTTTACTTGACAGTATCGACATAAGAGTGACATGACACTGTCATGACACATGAACCCTAACCCTAATCCTAACCTCTAACCCTAACCCTAATCCTAACCCTAGCTTGTTATGACAAAAACGTAATACTTAATAACAGAAGCGTTATGTCACGTTTATGACTTGTTTATGACACGTTCGTGACAGTGTCATGTCACTCTTGTCAATACTGTCAAGTAAAGTGTAACCGAAATTTCAGGTTTCTGGGGAACATTTGGCACAGTCATGTGGCAAAGTCATATTTTCACACGCAAATAAGGTTTTTGGCAAACAGTTGCGGGTAACTTTGTCACCAGAAGTTCACTGGAAGTTTGCCATTAATGGCTAAGTGTGGTGGCAAATCACTGGCGAACACATTTGCCACAAATCTTCCGCAAACATTTAATTTTTGTAACGGGGTTTACCTGCCCCGGAAGTCTGCCAGCAGACTGGCCCACTGGACCAGACTGTCTGCTAGAGACACGTATGGTCATGTAGTACAATATTAACCACACCTAACTATACAGTCATAGACAGTGTTACATATCGTCATCTTCCTAAAATAATGGCAAAAGTAAAGGAAAAAGATCAATCAATTTTTGGTTAACTTTTTTGTGTTTTCTGAAAAACCTGAACAAAATACTTATGCCATTATTTTATGAAGGTTTAAATGCAACACTAAGTGTACATTGAACATTCTGAAATATGTTGTGACGAGTGACAGTCCGGAGAGGTGGAAAGGTCCAGCTTCAGAAAGTAAAAGTCCAACCATGTGTAGGATCTACCTGTGCACTTAACACAGGTGATCTCACCAATTAGCTGCTCTACCTCTGCCTGTACACAAATCAACATGAGCTGATAGTGAGTTAGCTGTAATCGGGCAGCTAAGAGAATGACTTCTCTGTCTCTCCCTATGGGAAAGGGTTAGGAGAACAGTCTTATGATTACATTCCCTTGCCTGAAGTTCCTCTCTCCATCTACAGTATCATATATCTCTCTCTTCAACACTCAACTGCCCAGTGGGCTGTCTCCTTTTCAGGCAATCAGAGCGATGGAGCTCGGCCTGCGGAGGTGTGAACTGTAACCCTGTTACTGCTACCGGCCTGGGAGAGAGGCCAGTCCTTAGTCCACGGTGCACACGCTTCACGGGGAATCTCACACCTCACGTGCAAGCACTTAATGGACACTATTAAGACATTAACCTCTAACAAGGCTCTCGGTACCAGGAATATACAAGCTCAGAAGCTCAGGACTGATTAGATCACTCTGTTAATCTCATGAGAATTTATGAAGTATTGTATCCAAAATATTACTTGATTTAAGGATCAATGGGATTTTGTATTTTAATCATTTTGACAAATTATAGGATTATAGGATTAATACGTGGTTCAGGTGTGACTGTTGAGGGGATCTTACAAAGTCCTTTAACCCTGAATCCAGGACAACAGGATCAAATATGTTGTTCTAAATGTAAAAAAACATCACTTTCACCAGTTTTGTCATGACTTTCAGGTGTATATCCATATTCAAAAATACCATAATCCACTGTAAAATCAAAATGTTATAAATCAGTGACAAAGAGGAAACATAAGAAATGTTCTTATGGATAAAATTAACTGCAGTTTATTTTAGTTTTGCTCTTTCTGACCCTTATTTAACATAGCGCTTAAACCACTATCAAATAAAATAAAAATAGAATAAAAACTCTATACAAAAGCCTTACATGGATTACAATGTTCTTATGCTACATTGCATTAGTGGCTAGAATAGCTTAAACAGGAGTTTTGTTTTGTTTTGTTTAGCTTTTTTTTTCTGGGCCTTGTTTGGCAGAGGGGTAAAAAGTCACACCTCTGTCCTGGTGCAGCAGCCTGTTCCCAGCCTGAGTGTGTGGGGCAGACCAGGGGCAGGGGCAGACCAGGGGCAGGAGCGCAGGCCTGTGGCTACTGCTGAGACAGTGATGTCCGCACAGGGCCTGCAGAGGTGCCACTTCACACCTCCGGCCTCGGCATATAACCAGCCTTCCGCACGGCACAACGCTCAGACTCACAGACTGCTCCTGACCACTGCGGCACACTCACACACACCGTCATACTACGAGCACTAAAAAGTGTACTCCTGCTTAGATTCACCACGAATAACACACACATTCCGACACAGACAGGAAAACTACAAGCTACGATGGATACCTCTGCTTCTCTGCCCGGATACGATAGTTCTCTTTGTCCCTGGAGCTGCCCAAGTTCGGACTCCGAGTTCTACAGCGCGTCGTCTCCGGAAACCATCTCGCCAGCAGCGTCAATGGAACTTGTCTTTTCGCCACTATCAAAGCAGTCGGACTCAGGGAAACCGGGCCAGTTTGCCTCCTCGGGCCCCCACAAGTCCGCGGCCCGTTCCCCTGCGGAGTCAGGGAGGCCCATCAGGACCAGAACCCGCTCCAAGAACCCCAGCAAGCAGCGGCAGAGCGCCAGCGAGAAGGAGAAGCTGCGCATGCGGGACCTAACCAAGGCGCTGCATCACCTGCGCACCTACCTGCCGGCCTCGGTGGCGCCCGTGGGCCAGACACTAACCAAGATCGAGACGCTGCGCCTGACCATCCGCTACATCGCCCACCTCTCTGCCCAGCTGGGCATCAGCGAGGAGGAGGAGGCGCTCTCCCAGAGGAAGGAGGCCAGCCGTGGGGCAGCGGCGTGCCAGAAGCCTCAGGATATCCTGGGCTACTTCCAGTGCGCCCCCGCCACGACCATGGACATCCAGTGGGGAGCTAGCCAGGACCCCAGGGGCCACTCTCCCTTCTCTGCCCAACAGTACCAGAGTGGCATGTCCAGCACACACACCACACAGGGCACACGTATGGACCTGAGCCATTGTGGGGTGTCCGTGGAGATGCCTGTCCAGAATGAGGTCTTCAGGAGTGGGATGGGGCTGGATTGTCTGTTCCAAAACTCTCAGTCTATCCAGACAGCACAGTCATGTCAGGTATGTTCAACTCCTGTTTCTCAAAACATGATGAATTATTATAGTATGGCTCAGATTATTTGTTTTTATTATACAATATATATACAATATCTTGAATTTAATTTAATTTTTGATATTGTATTGTATATAAAAAAATGCTTGCAGTTTACACACACAGTATAATTATTGAGATAAACATATCTTGAGATGAAGCAATGTTCAATCCTGAGCTGTTATCTAAATGCAGTGTTCCCTCTCATTTGCAGATGTACAGCAGAGATTTTGGTTGTCAGCTGGTTCCGCAAGAGTACTGGAGCTGAGATTGGACCCAGAACACCAGTGCTCTGGTCCACTGGCCCATGCAGTGTAAAACCCCCCACCCCTCTCGCACAGGAAGACCCTGGACCTCTCAACACAGGACTGGACCTCTGGGGACTCTCTTACAACCCTAACATGAATTACTGCCTGTCTCCAAAATATTATTTATTTTTATTGGAAGTAATATATTTTGTTACAGTTTATCTCTCTGTGTATATATCTATATGTATTTAATATGTTAATTTATACATTTATAATAAAATGTTATTTAAACAAAATATGACAGCAGTTTGTTTTTCAATCATCAGAAGTAGGAAACTGCTACGGCAGTGCTAATATTATTTTCCAGATCATTTGCAAGCAGTGCATGTACAGTATGCCCACTGCAGTGCCTACATCCAATACATCAGTGGTTCTTAAATTGGGGGTCGGGACCCCCAGGGGTTCGCCAAACATCGCCGGTTGGAGAGAAGGGGGTCGCAAGTCTAGGCCCCTGGTTTTTGGGAGGTCGCCAGACAAAATGTTTAAGAACCCTGCAATAAATTTTAGACTTAACTTTGAAATACTAGACAGAAGCTGTTCACATTTATGAAACATATTTCATATGGAATCTTGAGCATTTGAAATGGTGATGCATTTGTCATTAAGTCCACCATCTATTGCACTGACACACAGACACAAAAATATTTGTCATTGAGTCTATTACACTGACACACACAGACACAAATGTAAACATCACGTCTAACCACATCTCTATTCTCACTGGAACCATAGTGTAGTTATGTTTTCTACATTTTAAAGCCAATTCTGCTAAATATCACAGAACTGTTTCTCAAACAGATGCTCAGCTTGATACCATTGAAAGAAATGGAAAAGAAGGGATTTAACCATCATTATTTTTCATAATTTGCTTTGGACAAACATGTCTGTAAATAGCATAAACATAAACATAAGCATAACTACCATTATGGTGGTGGGTTGTAACACATGGTAACGTGCTGTGGCTAAGTCTAGTGCAAACAGGAGCCACAGGTGAAAACATAGCTCATATTCCTCTGTCTAATACAGTACACTCCAATCACTTTTTTGCATTGTGCTAGTTTTAGGCTACATCGAAAAAGCTTTAGATTTAAAATCATCCAATCTCTGGCCTGAAGTAGGCCACATTTCATATACACCATAAAATATTAGTTTACCACAATTTCTGCAACATTTTCAATTTTTTAGTTGGATTATTATTCATTTTCAAGGTGCTCATTTGAGCCAACATGTTTTTTTCCTTGATGTAAGTTTCTCAAAAGCAACATGAAACTAAAGCATATTTTAAGGCCATTATCTCATCCAAATTCCACCAGAATTTAATTAGTATGGTCTAAATATACAATGCATTTAAATACACATTTTAAAAATCTGCAATCTGGATAACCTATCATTCAACGTTTAATCAATAAATAAGCTACTTGGCTGGTCATCAAATACATAAGCCTGGGAATACCCATATGAACCTTTGCCAAATTGGTGTCAACGACGCTAAATGGAACTTATTCAACAAGATTCTTTTTGAGTGGGAACAAAATATAACATGAGTGTTAAATTAATTTAACAAAGCATTAGTTATGCAAATACCGCGGAATCTTCAGAACAGGTAACTGTGTTCTTGCCGAGATCAGTTTATGTGAGGTCAGATGTGTATTTAGGCTAACTAACACAAACAACCGTGTAACATTGACATTAATGAACCACAAATGAAGGCGAAGGACTCATTCACGCCAGTCTGTCTAGACAAACCCGCGATGTAAAGATTCTTGCTTCACCTCTCCGATTCATAATAAACCTCTAATTTGAGAAGACGGACTTAAAATGCATAGAACAGGTAAGTGTGAAATGTGTAATAGCGCAAGTCATTTTCTTTACCGCGAGTCAGAAGCGATTGATATGGTAATGCCATTTGAAATACACACGTAAAGGCCTTTCATCTTCAGGCTTGAATATGCAATTAAAGACGACTTAATTGCACTGATGTGATAATTAGTCTCTAATCACATGCGAGTAAACATATTCCTTTTCACACTTGACAGCATACTTTCTAACTGAACTAGCTTCTTCTAGTCTCATTAGAATCAGAAAAAATGCATTTCTAGAACAACTTTTCAAAGAAGTCCATGTTCATGAAATTATAACCATTTATTGAAATACACTTTCATTATGTTTATTTTTATACACAGAGATAGTGATGTGCAATCTCAGGGCATGGGGAAAGGTTTAGGGGAAAAGTTTTCATCAATTAGAGAATTACCAGGAGCAGTTGTGGGAACAGTTACCTCTCACCTGTCAGGGCTGAGAGGTGTCACTTCACACTAATGCCAGTGATTAAACACAGGAAACTGTCATCTGGGAATAACTAATGCTCACCAGGAGAGCTGCAGCATTCCTGAATGAAATAACTAATATCCCATTTTGGAATGATATGATTGTTTGTCTGTACAGTTTTTATCTAGTGCCATGTTATAAAACAACAATGAAGGGCATGAATGCCGGTTTATATATGTGATCTGTTGATGTACAGAGATTACATGATCTGTAAGTGTGTGTGTGTGTGTGTGTTTTGTGTTTTTGTGTGTGTGTGTGTGTGTGTGTGTGTGTGTGTGTGTGTGTGTGTGTGTGTGTGTGTGTGTGTGTGTGTTTGTGTTCCATGTAGGGGTAAAATTTGACACCTGTGTCTGTGGGAACAAGAAGCAGAGCTCCTCTCCACAACCCAAGCCATGACCACTCATATCCTGCACCATGACCACTGCTGAGAGAGAGACCTCCAAAGGAGTCACTTCACACTAGCAAGGTCGGGAGAAAGAGGATGAGACAGAGAGAGAGAGAAAGAGAGAGAGAGAGAGAGAGAGAGAAGAATTCTATTGATTTGATACTATTTCATCAGACAAAATGCTCTTAATAACTTATTGTTTGCTAATGTACATTTTTAAATAATAATTAAAGCTGATAAAACATTGATATAACACACATTACTAACAGATCTGGCATGATGAAAGTAAATTTCATATCTGTATCCATATCTGAAATCATTTGGAATCAGATGGATGATCGATCAGGTGTGCAAACTACAAACCTCTCTGGGGTCATCAGTGTGTTGTCCATCTTGGTTCCAATCCTGCCCCAAAGTCAAGGGTGCCTTTTGATTGCACAAATATATTACCGTCAAGAGAGCATGACATCTCCTACACTGTCGCTAGGATTTATGAGACAAATTTGTTGAGAGTAATCGCTATATTAAACAAAACATCTGAAGTTACAGCTACGGACAACTTAGAAAATACAATGTAAAAAGGATTAAGTTATAGCATATATAAAGAGTATATAAGTATATAAGGATTAAGTTATAGTATATTATATGTCATGTAATTTTCTATTACATTTTGTAATTTAGCTGACACTTTTATCCAAAGCAGCTTACAATAATCAAGGTACACAATACAGTACAGTTCTCACACATCACTGCTCCCAGTTGTACTACACACACCTCTCACACATCATTCACTCTCAATCAAGTACACACACGTATACACACTTCACATGATTCACAGTCATACTGATTGATATTCATAGCAGTCTGTGAGTATCAGCAATTGCTGGCATGTAAACAAACCCCAATGGTGGAAAGGACCCATACAGAGGAATGGTCCCTAACAAATTGATGTGAATATGCATTAATATCCTCCAGAATAAAAAGGGAAATTAATCAGTAGTTCTACTCTCTTTGACATATCACCAATGACATTTCCATCACATGACTGAAAAATAGGAACTGTTGCCTGAATGTTGACCTGAGACTAGACTCACAGCCCTTGCGTTCACACCTGTGAAGTGTGGAGATGTAAGCGTTGCTACGGTATATGTTTTCATAGTGATTTTCCCATGGTCATCTGTACTGTGTGTCCCTTATTGTCACCTCTCCCCTCCGTCCAGGTTCCCACAGACCCCTGTCAACCACATCACCTCTGCCGTGGGACCTTTTGAAGTCCTGAAGAGAAGAACCCCCCCCACACACACACACACACACACACACACACACACACGCCTCACCCTGGAAGGTGTCACTTTCACACCCCAGGAAGGATATATGCAGCAAAGGAGCTGACAGCCCTCCAGTACTCAACTCCCTCTCTGAGTGCAGACCCTGCATTGCTCACTAGCACAACACAACACAACCCAGCCCAGCCCAGCCCAGCTCAGAGCAGAGCAGTCCAGCTAGCTCAGGCCAAACCAGCTCTTCTGAGACCTACAGTAGCTACTAAACCTCTCGGGTTCATCTCTCCCGCTTCTCAGTTCGGATCTCCGGCTCTGCCGCCTCCAAAGATGGACATGGACCTGTGTGGCTCTGCCGTGTTTCTCCCGGAGGACGCCACTCTCCTGCTGGACTCTGGGTGCCAGCCCCTGCTGCTGCTGGACCAGTGCTCGGACGGCGGCTACCACAGCGGCTGCAGCCTCTCCCCAGCCTCCTCCGTGGGCTCCGGCTGCCTCTCCCCCCCTGCTGCGCCCCTCTTCGGGGGCTTTGGGGGTTTCGGAGGGGTCACTGAGGGTCCCCCTGAGGGTTTCAGCTTCCTGGGAGGCCCCGTGTTGTCAGCGGCGGCAGACGAGGAGGAGAGAAGGCCGGGCGGGGGCAGGAAGCCGCCGGGTCGGCACTGGGAAGAAGCGCCACAGCCAGCAGCGAAGGAGAAAGCTGCGCGACGCGGGACCTGACCAAGGCGCTGCACCACCTGCGCACCTACCTGCCGGCCTCGGTGGCGCCCGCGGGCCAGACGCTGACCAAGATCGAGACGCTGCGCCTGACCATCCGCTACATCGCCCACCTCTCCGCCCAGCTGGGCCTCAGCGAGGACGAGGAGGTGCTCGCCCAGAGGAGCCCCGTGGGTGACCACCACCAGCCCCAGGCCTCCAGCCTTCTGCTCCACCCGTCCCCCCAGCAGCTCCACTGTGCCCCCTACTACCCCCAGCTCAGCCCCTGCACTCCCCAGCAACACCCCCAGGCCTCTCCTCAGGAGTATCTCCAGGCAGCCAGCCCCAACGTCCAGCTCCATCTCCAGCCTCACGCCTGCAGCCCTGTCCAGGAGGCTCCTCTACCCGCACACGCCTCTCTCCAGACGGGATCTCTCCTGCACGGCTGCCCCATGCAGCACCTCCAAGAACACACGCACGTTTCCTATCAGGTATGTTCACAAGCACTTTATCACATCCTCCTTTATTAGGTTCATTTCACTCTATCAGCTACTTTTTTTAAGTTTGGTTGATTTTCAACTAATTTCAGGATATATATACTTTTTATAATTATTGTACTTTTATATGTTTAGCCTCTTTTGTATAATTATGTAGCGTTGTATAGTAGTTATGATTGATTGCAGAAACATTTTCAGTCAGCCTATGGAAAAACATCTCACCATTTTCTTATTTTTTCTTTGCAGAGCCCATGTGACATCACTTATGAACAAGACTTGAGTTCAATGCCTCAAGAATACTGGTTTCCTCCACAGCAGAACATGTTCTATGGTCTTTGAACATGGGTTCCACCACAGCAGGACATGTTCTGTGGACTTTGAACATGGGTTCCACCACAGCAGAATATGTTCTGTGGACTTTGAACATGGGTTCCACCACAGCAGGACATGGTTCTATGGACTAAAACTTCAATGGACTTTTATCCAGCCAACACAGTGACTTCTTCATTGAAAAGTAGGGCCAAATGATGTCATATTGACCTTTGTAAATAATATATGTATTTATTGCCTTGTGAATAATGTTATTTATATGAAATCTATTTATTGATTTCACTGGAAGTGAAAATTAAATCTCAAAATGCATCTACTGTATGTCTGTGTTTGTTTGTCTCTATAATACTGCATTGGTCAGTGAACAAATATGATGTTTTTTATAAGCTAAATGGCCAAGGTCATACGCTTCATTCCCGGTGAGGAATATCACAGTGCATCCCATCCAGTCCTACATAACTTGACATGTAGTGCCAGAAACCTATTAAATATGTAGCACATGATCATTTAATTCCTGTGGAGATGCTCAAGATGAGTGCATAGGTAAATAGAAAAGGCAGCATTTTTTTTTGGGGGGATATATACAGTATATATTTACAATGTCTTTAAAGATATATAATTTATTGTGTGTGTATGTGTGTGTATATGACTTTGTGTGTGTGTGTGTTTGTTCATGTGTGTGTGTGTAGTGTGTGTGTTTGTACATGTGTGTGTGTGTGTGTGTGTGTGTGTGTGTGTGTGTGTTGTTGAGTTGTCTCCCCTCCTCCTTTCAGTTGTCTTGTCCCCTAAGTAGAGGCAGCTGAATGCAACATAAACACAAACATCAGCACTGTCACGTCACGTAACGACACAGACGTGTGAGGGGAGGAAACGTTTGTGCTCCCTCTCTCACTAACAGCCCCAGGAAGACCCCCCGTGGGGTTAAAGGGCAGGTGGCCAGCTGTTAAGCCAATTAGCCACCACGGAGGCCTTTCATTTCCTCTGCTCAGTACACAATCTGAGCGGGCTAACTCTGCTGGGGGACTTAGAGGGGGGAAGCCTGAATAAGCAAAGCAATGCTGTAAAACACAACAGACAGCATGGCATCAGAATGCACCTCCATTTTGAAGAAATTATTCCAAAACGAGTTGTCATATCAGACAGGGCAGCCGTGGCCTACTGGTTAGCGCTTCGGGCTTCGGTACAGCATGAGGTTTAAGGCTCTTGTACACTGTCCTCACACTGTCCTCTAAGAGTTAGGTCAACGTGTACTGTCAGTCTGTGTCTGTTAGTGTTTGTTGGACGGAGTTGTTTGAGTTTGACATGTTCTAAATTCTAAGGTAGTGCTGAGCTGGCTGTATATGTTCTGTAAATACAGTGTGTTTCTGTATGTGCGTGAATGCATGTGGGCGAACACTGGTGGTTCACATGCACAAATGGCAACATGACAATATGAACTGTGTGTGTGTGTGTGTGTGTGTGAGAGAGAGAGAGAGAGAGAGAAGAGAGAGAGAGAAAATGTGTGTAAATGTGTGTATGTGTGTGTGTGTCTGTTTGTGTTTGGGTGGGTGTGAGTATTTCTGTTTGTGCGTACATGCATGTGTGTGCAATCATTGGTGGTAACATGACAACATGAACTCTGTGTGTGTGTGTGTGTGTGTGTGTGTGTGTGTGTGTGTGTGTACATGTGTGTATGTGTCTGTTTGTGTGTACTGTATGTGTGTTTCTGTGTGTGCGTGCATGTGTGTGTGAACATTGGTGGTTCACATGCACAAGTGGCAACATGACAATATGAACTATGTGTGTGTATGTGTGTGGTGTGTGTTATGTGTGTGTGTGTGTGTCTGTTTGTGTGTGTGTGTGTGTTTCTGTATGTGCGTGAATGCATATGTGTGCGAACTTTGTTGGTTCACACACACAAGTGGTAACATGACAACATGAACTGAGTGTGTGTGTGTGTGTGGGTGTGTACATGTGTGTATGTGTGTGTGTGTGGGAGGTGTGGGTGTGTGTATGGGTGTAGGGTGTGTTTGCTTCTGTGTGGGCATGCATGCATGTGGGAACATTGGTGGTAAGTTGTAGGAGTGTGTGTAAGGAGATGTCTTTCATCTCCTGGATGAAAATTATACTCTTTCCCAATAATTTCCTATGGCGGTCATTTTTGACCGTAAACAAAAAAAAGTGTTACCAAGTGTGACGCCCCAGCTCTACCGTGCTGGGTCTTCCTCTTTCTCCCTGATATTGTGTGGCTTGATCTTGTCTGTTCCTGCCTTGGCCTGTAGGAGGAGCTGTGGAGGTTCTATCAAGGTGGCTAATTGATGGCCTATTTGGAGGGTGTATAAAATCAGTGTTCTCCAGTTGGTTCCCTCTCTGACACTGCACTCACGAGCACACTCTTAGCAGGGCTGGGCTGGGCTTAGCAGGGCTGATCCTTTACTTTTGCACTACACATTCACATGCTGACCTACACATCAGTTTTGCTTTTCCTTACACATACTGGCTTTGTAAATATATCAGTTAATAAATATACTTTCGTTTAAAACATACTTTGGTGTGGTCTCCCCTTCATGTCGTGCTCACTCCGAGCCAAGTGGTCGTGACACCAAGTTCAATAAATCACTCAAAATTCAAAGATAGTAGTCACAATAAATTCTGTGTTCAAAAGCCTTTAGTGCAGAATATCATAAGATCTTGAGGCAATCTGAGTTGGATAGTTGGATTAGGCCCTCTGCACTTCAGCCCAGAGGAGTCCATGATTTCCGAAAAGAATGGCAAATATTGATTGATCTCACCACATGACCTTTTTCCACTTACCTCAGGTCATTTAAAACCAGCTCAGGCCCAGATCCGACGGTGGTATTTCTTCATCACCTCTAAAGTCTCCTTTTGCATGGTAAAGTTTAACTAGCATTTGTGAATTGAGTATCAAACTATGCTCATTGATGGTTATCAGAGGTGGTTATCAGAGGTTTCCCTGAGCCCATACAATGATTTTCATTACAGAAACAGGTCTGGTTTTAATGCAGTGCCACCTGAGGTCCAAAAGACCACGGCCATTTAATATAGTTTTTTTTAAGTCTGTCCCTCTGAAAAAGAAAGCAGTTATAAGCAAGATATTGCATTTACTGAATGAACATTTAGAAAACACATTGTTGATAATACAGTCCTGGTACTGTACCATGTGGTTCTGTGTCTATAATGGCACCTCTTTCAACTTTGTGTAAGTATATTTCTTCGGGCTTTTTATGCCTTTAATGGAGAGTGGAGAGTGACTGGGAGCGAATGGGAGAGAGAGCAGGGGTGGGATCTGGAAAGGACCAGGGGGCGGTAATCGAACCCGGGTCGCCGGCGTACGGTGCAGGTGCCCCAGCCAGTTGCGCCACAGGTGGGGCCATGGGGTGGTGGTAGTGTAGTGGTTAAGGAGCTGGGCTAGCGTGCAGTAGCCTGAAAGTTGTCGGTTCAAGTCCCAGCTTCCACCGCTGTGCCCTTGAGCAAGGCACTTAACCCCAAGTTGCTCCGGAGACAATGTGATCCCTTGTAATATAGCTCGACATATGTAAGTCATTTTGGTCAAGAAGTGTCTGCTAAATGTAATGTAATGTAATGTAAAAGTAAGTGTATAGTTAATTGATTAATTCAATTAATTAACTAAATGTTAACTTAATTTGCTTTTGTCATCTTGCTGCTGAAGTCAACCACTGGACCATCTTCTCTTGGTTTTCCTCCATCCACTTTCCTCGGGTCTCTGTCCTCTCAATCGCCTGATGGAGAGCTTCAGCCGTGAAGTTGAAGCCTGTCGCTGGCAGCGCCGCTTTGAAGTCCAGTAGCTACGTTTGATAGGAGGAGAAACACAATGGTGAATTTGAAAGTGCAGAACAGAACATATACCTGATATACTAACAAACCAGTCAAGAAGTCAAGAAGGCTGATAAAAATAAACCTTTTACGTGCTTCCAGTTACACACTTTTCAGTTACGCGCATTCTCCCATTCCAGCTTCTGTCATAGCCACAGCGCACAAGAGCAAAACCAACGCGGCCTTATGAAAGAGACATGATTTATCTAAAATAGGGCCAGACTGATAGACCAGTTCTTGGGTCTGGATTTCCCGGCTACCAGATTGATCCACCAACTGGTTAATTTAGGTTGATATGGAAATATGAGAAAAGAGTTTCTAATTTAACTTTAGTGCAGCAGTTTTCCTGTCTGAATTTTTACTGTTAGCAGAGGGATAACAGAAAGCCGAATGTTTGTTGAAATATGCCCATATTTTAGGTAAGAAACCTGGGAAATGTCCCTTATTTTCAAAGCTCAATGTTGACAGCTATGCTGATTTTTTAGCGAATGCTTTCATGCAAAGGGACATGGCAACGGTGGAAATCGAAACCCAGGTAGATGAATGTCAGTCGGTTAATTGCATTAGTTCAAATTGCGATTTCGATTAAACATTGAAAAAACTCAGTAGCGTGCACACACACACACCTGTCTGAGCTCCAGCTGAGTGTAGAATCTCGCAGTCAATGTATTGATAATATGTGAAAGGTTGTAGTCATCACCACCATCACTGAGGAATACAAATACACACACACACACACGCACGCACGAGCATGCACATGCACACACATGCACACACACACACACACACACACACACACACACACACTGCATTGTGAGCCACTGAAATCAATAAATAACAATATACAGTTGTGCTCATAAGTTTACACACCCATGCTAAAGTTGACTAAAAAGAGGAATAAAAAAAAATATTTTGTTAATTGATCTTAATGCCTTAATTTGCAGCAATGTTATATACAAATTAGGTTTGTCACCAGAAGTTCACTGGAAGTTTGCCATTATTGGTTAGTGTGGTGGCAAATCACAGGCGAACACATTTCATTGGCAAACTTCTCATTGTCGCCAGAACTTTACTGGAAGTTTGCCTCTACAATACATTATTCATTCACAAATAAAATTGGTGTCCTTAAATTTTGGATGTTTCCTAATTTTTTTAATTAAGGCATTAAGATCAGTTTCCAAAATAGATTATGATCAGGTATTTGAAGTATTCCTTTTTCCTTTATCATGTGAACATCATATCCCTATTGTAAACACCCAGATAACCCCTTGTGCCTATAGAAACCAGCTAAGAAACCAGGAGACTGTGTCGCATGCACACACTCTACCCTGGTTTCTGATCTCTGCTGGTTACCTGCAAAGCCATGGCTTCAAAAGAATGCAGGAATCAGTATTCTGGTATTTATCATGTAAATAGTGATAACCACATTCCTCAGTGTTTATGCAAACATTACATTTCATTACATTTGGCTAACGCCTTTTATCGAAGCGACTACATCAGGACAAGCCTTATACATGGGATAACGGTGTGCATGTTAACATAGTCAGTGTTTATAAACCACAGAAAAACACTGGCAGGTGTCATACTCACTCATTAAAAATGGCCGTCGTGTTGGCTATGATGTAGTTCCACAACAGCGGCTGGAGATGCTCAAGGTCAGCAATTCTCATAATGCGTTGGAGAAGATCATGGCCCATGGAGGGGTCTAGAAAGTACTGCTGAATCCTTCAAATCAACCAATCAAAATCATTAAGTCACTGATGCACACATTTTCTGTCAAGACAGGATACACTGACACGCAGGCATGCACGCACGCACACAAACACACACACAATACACAACACAACACGACACATTCCAACACTATAATGTGTGCAGCTGGTTGGCGCAATTCAAAGCCTTTGAATCAGATTCCTAAGCAGTCACGTGGGTGTGCGTCCCAAACAGACATCACTCTCATAAACCGTGGCCTCGTTTGTCATCAGTCACATGATTTTTATGGAAACGACAAAAGTCTCAAACAGGGGCTTTATCTGGCACACCCCTTTCTGCTCGACACAAGCTCTGAAGCCTCGCTTCACTGGGCACATCACTAATGTTTGGATCTCCACACTACCTTTAGTTCAACATAAATACTTTTCATTACTTTTGCCGTATAAGATACAAATAACTTTCATTAAAAGAAAACTGTTGAAAGGACTTTACTTGATTACTGCATTTGGTTCCTAGTTGGCAGTGTTGCCACAGTTACCTTGAAAAAGTAATCTGATTACTGATTACTCCTTTAAAAAGTAACGGTAACGCTTTAGAATAACATGTGCTTATTAGGTATTAACAGTGCATAATAAGCAGTTAACAATTCATTACTAACAGTTAGTTAACTGTTGTTATCCTTTAATAACATTAACTAACTGTTAACATGCAGCTTGCAAGTGTTAATAAGCAGCCTTTTAAGCTATTTTCAAGCATATTTGTTAACAGTTGTAAGTGTTAACAAGCAGCTTGTTAATGCTTGTTAATGGTGTATAAGACAAATAGGTGGATAACTAATACGCTTATAAAACCTTTCTTATCTATTTGTAGTACATTTTGCAGCCCCCCAATCTAAAGTGAGGACCACGTAGCCTATAGTTCCACAAGCCCAACCTTCTATCTCTTTATAATCTGATTACTGGTTTGTAAATAGTAGCGCGTTAGATTACTCGTTACCGAAAAAAGTAATGCTTTACTGGCATCACTGCTAGTTGGTTTACTCGGCCGCTGCGGTAAGCATGAACATCTCAAAGTGCAGGGGGCAGATAATGAAAATGCTACACACACACACACACACATTCACACACACACACACATATCTGAAATCGCACACCAAAATGCTACATTTTCCCGCAGTTTGTTTAAGACAGAGTTGGAAAGTGTATTACCCCATTTTAAAGTGGTAGTAGCCCACTTCACCCAAGAGAAATCAAATGTAGCCTACAGTATCATTACTATACGAACATACTGTAGAACATACAGCAACACACACATACACACACACACACCTGTTGAGCAGCCTGGTGTCTCTAGTGCAGGACAGACCCCGGGCCAGTAGGACCTGCTCACGGTCGTCATATAGGCCTATGCTGTTCATCCTGTCCCAGACAAAGCCCCACTTCTTCAGCCCCCCAGTGGCGATGACATGACAGTACACAGAACGCCGCAGGTCGGCAGGGATCCTGAAGTAAACAAACACATTGTACTCACTCGTTGAAAATATATGCCCTGTTGCCTCTGATGCAGTTCCACAGTAGGGGCTGGAGATGTACAAGGCTAACAATGTTCACAATGCAATGCTGAAGTTTATGGAACATAGTAGGATTTTAGAAAGTACTGCAGTGCAGACTACTCACAAACAAACAACATGTACTGCATAGCGGTACAAAATATGACATGCAGACTATTAACGCACAAGTAAATGTATGCTTATATACTTAAACCCACAGACATAGCGAAACACAGTGAAAAAAAACACATTATTTGATTAAATATGTTCTCAGGACACTGCACGTGGAGAACATCCCACTCACGTGTTGTTTCGAGGATTGTTCATCCACTCTCGGAACCAGACACGTGCCAGGTCAGTACAGCCATCCAAACCCAGTTCACAGGCATGCTCTTTGAGCCAGTAAAATTCCCTACATGCACAGTTGTGAATTAAACTTTATCGTTAAAATGCATATTGGTTACACTTTACTTGACAGTATCGACATAAGAGTGACATGACACTGTCATGAACGTGTCATAAACAAGTCATAGACGTTTGTGACATAAGTGTCATTCGTTTTTTGTCATAACAAGTTAGGGTTAGGGTTAGGATTAGGATTATGGTTAGAGGTTAGGATTAGGGTTAGGGTTCATGTCATGTTCATGTCACTCTTATGACAGTCAAGTCCTGTCCTCATATTTATGTCATTGCAAACTAATTGCATTTTAATTTAAAAAATACATCAATGCATCTATACAATTAATATATCAATACTATTTCAATAACTTGAGCATCATCCTACAGCAAATAATTGATAATTGTTTTTTTGTTCATACGGTGAATAGGTCCAGTGTGTCCAATTTGTCCGGTTCACAGCAGCATTCTTGATGTTGTGCATTAAAAAAGGTTTAAGTTGTTTCTTGAGGTATTTCTGAAACAGACGTAAAAAGAAAATTTCTCATAGAGACATAAACATTCAAGCAAACATCATTTTGAGTGACAGATTTTGGGTTGAGTTTGACAGTGTACTTTGCCAACAGTGCATGCATACTTTGATTTTGAATTGATAAAAGATAGATAGATAGATCAGAATTTAACACTGGTTGCGTGTGATTGGATTATTCAATTTCACTTAAACAGAGAAGTCTCGCCCATTTCAGAGTCTCCATCTTGAAGTAGCTTCCCGCTATCTATATTGCCTCCAAACTTGGGCCAATTAACTCCTAGGCTTTGATGTGTGCTATAGACTTAATCACAGCCTATTGTGGGCCCTTCCATACATGATTTAACACTACATTGTAAGCGGTGTAGCTCAAGAAATTTTATGATGGCACTGGCAGTTAAAATTTGAAACTCAAATTGAATTCGCCCACTAGCTCTCTGTTCAAAAAACCCTACCTCCTTTTTGCCAGAATTGCAGGCAGTCTAGCCAACCTTTATTGGCCTGGAGCCTTTTCAACAAATTCAAGCGACTAATTAAAAAAAAAAAAACAGACCTGCATTGCCCCATATACTTCTGTGTGGGGGGGCATATTAATCAAATGTTGTTTCAGGTGATAGAGAGCGGACACCCATGGTGTGTATTCTGTCTCTTTTGACAGGTACTGTGTTGTTTTCAGAGCCAGGACGATGTCAATAATATTTGTCCTAAAAGGGAGCATAATTCATGTTAGCATAGGACCAAAGAAAGATGTTGTATACTGCAGATCATCTTTGATTTAAAGTAGCTTTGTGTCATTCTTTAAGATTTAACTTGTCTTGAATACAGCAACATGACATTTGCAATGTATTTGATACAGCGCCTCAAGTGGTACAAAGTGGTATAACATGAGAGCCGGCCAGGCACTAGCTAGTTTGCATGCTAACTTCAGTGGATATCTGGACAACAGTCAACATGGTTGTTTCTTCACAATCTTTTGTTATTAAATTTCTGAATGACTTTAACCAAAACAACCCCTCCACATAGCACCTTAAATTAATTAAAAACGCAAAAAACGTACTGGGCTAGGTGAAATGCATCATCCATGATCTGAGCTCGGTTGAGGGGTGGAATCGCCTACACACAAATGAGAGAAATCATACACGCCCATTCACAAATATGCCATGACCCCTCTGTTACTGAGGTAACATTAACTATAAATATATATATATATATTATTATATTTATTTATTTTTATTTCACTCGATGTAGGCCTACTGATAAATCACAATGAGTTTTTTCTGTTCAAAGCTTTCTATTCAGCTTGTGTACCTTGTGGTCACTTTGTAGCACTGCAAGGAGTCGTTCCCAGTTGCCCTCGTCGTAGTTCACTCTGTAGAATCCATCTACATTCAGATTTGCCAGAATCCATTCTGAAGTCTTCATTGGCTTGTGCACATCTGATATTTCATGAACATTGATTGCAAAAGGTTATTTGTTTGTTTGTTTTTGAGGTCTGAAGATATCATTCTGAAGATAAGTGTAAGTAAGTAAAGTAAGCAATTAAGTTTTATTTATAAAACACATTTAAACACAGCTTTCACTTTGTGCTGTACAAAAAAAAAGTATAATAGCCTGGACATATTAATACAGAATGGTATGTAAAATGGACATACAGGTGACCTCAAAATCTCATTGTAACCCCCTTCATATGCAAATCTCAACTTGAAACTGCTGCTTTAGAAGGGAGAATCTCAACGAAGTCCATGCAGCTAATGCATGCATACGCAGTGATGAGCAAGACACAAACAATCTTTCGGTCCCTGATGATCCCTGCCATCCAACATCTCTAATACATCCATCTGTAGCCATGTTGTTGGCCAGAGGACTGTTGACGGTGGATGAAATTGCGTATTTGCCATAGCCAGTTCCTCTGAAACACTCTTTCTAGAGTTCTTAGACTAATATTGATGTGGCTCTAACATAAGTAATAGTGTTAGGTTCTATAGTTAAGCTAATAGAGAAGTGTGGTCATGATGCTATCTCAAAATAATGAGATAATTATGTCAAAATAATGAAATACTATCTCAAAATAATGAGATGCTATCTCAAAACAATGAGATACTATCTCAAAACAATTAGATACTATCTCAAAATAATGAGATACTTATGTCAAAATAATCAGATGATTTGTCAAAATAATGAGTTGTGACCTGCATTTTTTTTCTTTTAAGTGGTGGAAACGAGCTTCCATACATAGGTGTCCCGTTATTCAGAATTAAAAGCCACCCCACCAGCAAATCAGAAAAGAGTATTTATTTTCTCCGGGCGATAAAGGCTATTAGTAGTAGCATGTATTCACATAGCTAATCTCCACCCAAAACAGCTGAATAAGTTTTCTATGCGTTTTAACACTTCTTTCAA
>NC_063209.1:17147767-17196945 GCF_017589495.1 Alosa alosa | reverse complement strand
CTGTCTGTACCACGTCCATTACAGACACTATCATCCGCGATTACCACTGCAACCTCCAAGCTATGTTTGGAAGAGGGTCGAAATAAGCATGGTATGCTTAGTGGACACCGTCGTACACGCAGACGCACCTCCATTCAATAGACGATCGATCATAATCTCCAAAAGGATATTCTCCTTCAGATTTAGAATAGGTGAATAACATAGCCTACCTAAGACTTCATCACACGTAAACGTTTTTCAACATTTGGTGTAGGCCTATTTCTGCTTCAGTTTATGCAACACTATGGTCTGCATCGCTTCCATTCATTACAAAATGCACGCCTTTGTGTTTCTCGCGTGTAATACAAGTATTTCCTGAAAACTTTGCGCAGTGATTTTGGGTTTGAATGAAGCTCTGGATGTCTAGCCCATAGTGGAGCAGAGTACAAATGAGATTTGTCACCGTACTTGGAACTATCGTCTATTTTAATCAGTATCGTTGTTTGTTGCAATTAAAAAGTCTCAACATTACATTATTATTTTGACATACGTCGCGGGCCGGGTGTTTGAGACCCCTGCTGTAGGCTATAATCTTTCTACACAGGTTTAGTTAATAATTGGCCTGTGATAAGACCACGGCTATGTAATCTGCTTACAACCGGGACACTTTAATAGTGGTTGGTTTAAACCGGGACGTTTTAGCATTGTGGCAGGTGTATAATGATGAGACTGGACGCCGAAGTAATAGCACGTTAACTCCTTTACTAGTGAAAACAAAACTTAATGCATACATCCATGCATAGACTTATGGGTAATGTAGCCTACCGCTACACCTCCTCCTTTTAGCTAAGCAACATCTTTTTAGAACAAGTCTGTATTCTTTTATCAGACCCTTAAACTCATTTCAAACATTTTCTTTTATCAAATCATTTTCAACTCTTTCCTGACAACAACTCATCCAATTCTAAACATTCTTATGCTAACCTTTTTATCTCAACACATGTGTTAACACATTTCTTTATCTGGAGCACATTTCTCTTTTTTTTCTTTACCAATTAATGTGTAGTAAACTAAAACATCCACATTCTTTACATTCATTTTTTTTTTTTTTTCATAAATCAAGTCTCTCAGGAGCCTTGGAAACTCTGCCTGACTTGGTGGTGGCTTCAGAGGAGTTCCCAGTGGCTCTCAGGTGGATTCTGTTTCTCCTTAGAATGCCCTTGTCAGTTTCTACCAAGTATGACCTTGGCATGTTCGCAGTCCCTAGAACAGTCCCAGGAGCTTTCTCTGTGGTGATCCACACCTTCTGTCCTGAGTTGAGCTCTTGAAGTGTTCTGGACCGGTGGCGAAGATTGTAGTGTGTTGCTTGCTTACGCCTTCCTTCCTCATCCTTCCTGCGAAAAGCCACTAGGTCAGGCCATTTTGGTGTGAGCTGACTTGAGGACTGAGGTAGGGATGTGCGCAGGTTTCTTCCCATAAGTAACTGCGCAGGTGAGTACCCATGTTCTAATGGTGTAGCTCTGTATGCTAAAAGTGCTCTAGTGTGGTCAGTGTCCTTACTCCAAAGACGCTTGACTGTCTGCACTGCACGTTCAGCCTCGCCATTTGCTTGTGGGTAGCGAGGGCTGCTGGTGACGTGTACAAAGCAGCTCTCTTTTGCAAATGTTCTGAATGTCTCTGAAGAGAACTGTGGCCCGTTGTCAGATACAACACTCTTTGGATATCCATGATGTGCAAACGCCTCCTTCACAGCACGAACAGTAGCCTCTGATGATGTGACCCTGAGCTCAGCCACCTCTATATTTCGCGAGAAATAGTCGATGATGAGCAGGTAGGTCTTGTTTGCCCACTCAAACAGGTCCATTCCAACCTTTTGCCAAGGGCCTGTCAGGGACTTGGGACTGTATGAGGGGCTCTCTGTACTGAGTTCTGTATCTCAGAGCTCTTTCTCTGACACATTTCACACCTGTCTACTGTCTCTCGAATTTGTGCAGAGATACCTGGCCACCATACAGATGTTTGAGCTCTGGCACGGCATTTGGAGATCCCTTAGTGACCTTCATGGAGTTTGTGCATTATGTCCCCTCTGAGTGTCTGAGGGATGACTATCCCCTTTCATCAGAAGGTCTCCAGCGAGATACAGCTCTGCTCTGACTTGCCAGTAGGGTGCAATCCCTGAACTCAATTTGTGTCTCTGTGGCCATGCTGTTTGACAGTAGAGTGCCACCGTTTTGCACGTCTCATCAGTCTGTTGTACTTTCTTAATTTCTGCCAGCCTTGTGTCCGTAGCAGGAAGTGAAGACACAACAGCATCCACAAACACCTGGACCTCTTTTTCAAGCTGTAGGTCATCAGCAGATGGAGTGTCACTCAGTGAAGCTCTGGACAATGTATCGGCAGTGATGAGGTTCTTGCCTGGCACGTGAACAATGTCCTAATCATACCTGAGGAATCTCAGTCGAAATCTTAAAACTCTAGGAGGGAGGTCATCTAAACCTCTGGTGCTCAACAGAGGGATCAAGGGCTTATGGTCAGTCTGAAGTCTGAAGTGCAGCCCTTGCAGGTAAGATGTTAGTCTTTCACACGCTCACGTTACCGCCAGCGCCTCCTTTTCAATTTGCGCGTAGCGCTTTTCTGTGTCTGTCAGTCCTCTTGAAATGTATGTGACAGGTTGCCAGGAATTATCAGCTTGCTTCTGTGTGAGGACTGCACCTATTCCGTATGGTGATGCATCCGCGGCCACTTTTATCTCTGCTGTATTCGAGTACTGAGCAAACGCTTTTGGTGAGCTCAGTCCACTTTTCAGCTTTTCAAAAGAAGTTTGCTGCGGTTCATCCCAGACCCACTCATTTTTCTCTCTCAGTAGGTCTTTTAGTGGCACAGTGATGGTCGCCATCTGAGGTACAAACTTTGACAGGTAGTTTGCCATGCCCATAAGGCGCCTCACGTCCTCCACACATGTAGGCTCAGGCATCTGTAGGATAGCCTTCACTTTGTTTGGATCTGGCTCAATTCCTTTTTAAGACACTCTGTGCCCAACGAACGTGATGTGCTCCTGTGTGAACTCACACTTCTCATTAAGTGTAAGTCCCTCTTCCTGCATCTTCTGCAGCACGCGGTGCAGTCTTTGATCATGTTCATGTCTGTTTCGTCCATACACTAACACATCATCTGCATAGCATAATATGCCCTCAAAACTCTCAAACATTTGTGACATCCTTCTTTGGAAATGCTCCGGAGCGGATGCAATTCCGAATGGGAGTCTGTTGAAAAAATATCTGGAGTGGAGTAATGAAGGTTGTGAGGGGTCTTGATTCTGGCGTTAAAGGGATTTGCCAAAATCCTGATCTCGCATCTAACTTCGTGAAAACTTTGGCATCTGACATCATTGCCAGTGTTTGGTTGACAGCAGGCAAAATGTGACGCTCTCTCTTCACCGCTGCATTCAGTGGTGTGAGATCGACACAGATTCTCAGTTTGTCTTTCATTGGTTTTGGCACAACTACCATCCCAGAACACCAGGCTGTCGGCTCAGTCACTTTTGATATGACACCCATACTTTCCATCCTCTCTAGCTCTTCACGCACCTTGTCTCTGAGAGGTAGAGGTACTCTTCGAGGTGTTGAAAGTGCATAGGGTATTGCCCCTTGTTCCAGCTCTATGTGGTATGGTTCTTTTAGCTTGCCTAGCCCTTGAAACACTGATGGGTAAAGTGCCTTAAAGTCACTATCTGTCTGAGTCACCTCCTGTACTCTGTGCACTAGCCCCATGGCCTGTATAGCTGGCAGGCCCAAAAGTGGTTGTGTCAGTCCTGCCACAACATACACATGTTGATCTGTGAATCGGCCCTTTGCACTCATTTTGCTCTGGAAGCAGCCTTTTACGTCCAGCAAATTCTGTCCAGGACCAAGTAGTCTTTTCAGCAGCTTGTCTAGCTTACCATCTCGCTCTGGATTGAATACGCTCTCTGGTATTGAAGTCACATCCGCACCTGTGTCAATCTTGAAATCGACAGCGTCTCCATTTAGAGTGACTTTTTCAATCCATGGCTTGGTGGTTTGTGTAGACACTTCCCCTAAAAATGCATAGTCCTGTGAATCACTGTCTAACAGCACTTCTGTGACTGTGTGCACTGCTTGACCATTGCGACAGGCCACCGCAAAATGTCCTTTCTTATGAAACTTTCGACATTCCCCATCTTTGGCTGGGCAATCTTTCCATGCATGGTTTCGTCCTTTTCCACATCGGCCGCATTCTTTTTCACTTGTCACATCAAACTTTTGTTCTTTGTTTGTCTGTTTCCCTGTATAACTGTTTTCCCCTTCTCACTGTTTTAATGGCGTCCACATTTGTTTTAGAGTCAACTCCCGCTGCTCTGTGTTGTATTTTCTGTTGTTTCTTAACAGTCTCACTCTGTCTCACTTTTTGTATTGCCTTTGCAAGGGTCAATTCTGAGTCCATTTGCAGCTTTTCGGATAATTTTCTGTCCTTTATCCCAACTACAATTCGGTCCCTTATGAGTTCATCCTTTAGCAAGCCAAAGCTACAATGTTCTGCCAACTTCTGAACTCTCCCCTTCTTGTTGGCATCTCATATTGAACTGTGCTCTTTCAAAAATCACATTGTGTTTGCCTATAAAGTGTTGCTCTATTGCCGTTTTAACTGCGTCGTATTTCTTTTTATCAGCTGCTCTCATCGGCAAGATACTTAAAATATCATCAGCTGCATCCCCCATTGCATACAGGAGTGCATTTACCTGATATTCTTCGTCTTGATCTTTTAATCCGGATGCAACATGGAATCTATCGAATCTTCTGATCCATCTAGGCCAGTCGGACGGACTTAAAAAGTCGAACAGTTCGAGCTGTTTTATTTGCACTGAAACTACCATACCGTCTTTCTTTTGTTGCCGTTTCACGTTTTGTTGGATACTTTTTCACTCCTTTTACTTTTATTACAGATTCCCTCTCACCGGCTCACGCAGCTTCACTGGCTCTCTCCCCGCCTTCGTGAGCATGCCAACTTCACAGTTGTTCTCTGCAGGTAATCACACTATCGCCGTGTCCACATACGACTAAAGTCATTAGGCAAGTATATTGCGGAGATTTGCGTTCTTTGCCACGTTCTGACACCATGTATAATGATGAGACTGGACGCCGAAGTAATAGCACGTTAACTCCTTTACTAGTGAAAACGAAACTTAATGCATACATCCATGCATAGACTTATGGGTAATGTAGTCTAGCAGGCTTTTGTCGGGACTCGGGACACGCAACTCAAAATCGGGACTGTCCCGGTTAAACTTGAGTTTTGAGCTAGGCATAAACAGCTATGTATATTGCGTCATTTTGCGTCCATTGACCTATTTTGCACGGCATTCATTAATCGACTTGTACAGACTTCTCAAGATGTGGTGCCCAGAAGACAAGTTAAGGTAATGCACTGACTTCATTAACAGTCCTATTATAACCTCTCTGTACACTTACATTTTTGGTAACACTTTACTTGACAGGTGAGTTCATAAGACATTCATAGCAGCTGTCATAAACTGCACATAAAGCATTCATGACTGTTTTATGAGACATGACTCAACATTCATACCAAACCTTTCATGAATGTGGAAGACAGAACGACGACAACTTGTCAAAATAAAAGTCCAACAATCGCAAAGCAGCATTGCCGTTTTTGTTCCAAACCTCTTACCTGATCACTGAGTCAATGGGCTACTCCAGTGCCAAAAAGACAGAACATGGTCAAGCAAATAATTTTTGTTTCATAAAAATGTATTTGTTTTATGATGTAACCTTTGCAGATGATTTCTCATCTTTTGCTACTGGGAATGTCGAACCATTCCAGGTTACACAAATACGGGTCAGCTAAATGTAGGCTAGTTTACCTCCCAGTGTTAAACTCAGTGATTAAGAATACTTCACAACTTGTATAGTAAAGTGACATTCGATGTAGACTTCATAAGATATTGTAATGATCTGAGCCTAGCTTCATGACTGTGCTCCTATGATGCTGTGCAGTGTGTGTATGTGTGTAATGTTCATGTTCTAAACCAGGTGGGTTGACAACGTTGTATGTCCTGTCTGTTGTGTTTATGTTTGCAGCTGGTTACATTGTTCATAACTAGGGTTGATTGGTGTGTGTTTTAGATACAGCCTAAGATAGATGTTTAGTGCTGGAGCATAAGGGCCAGGTCTGGCCCGGAATTATGTGTTTGTGTGTTTTGGTGCATAACCAATAAAAACCATTCTGAGACAACCATGCAGTTTGTTACAATATTCATGAAATATTTACAAAGGCTGGAGAGATTAAATTAATTGTATCCAGGTTACACAAATACTGGTCAATCTGATTGTCTGAATGTAGGCTAGTTTACCTTTGCGATTGTTAGACTTTTATTTTGACAAGTTGTCGTCATTCTGTTTTCCACATTCATGAAAGGTTTGGTATGAATGTGGAATGAATGAATGTCTCATGAAACAGTCATGAATGCTTTATGTGCAGTTTATGACAGCTGCTATGAATGTTTTATGAACTCACCCGTCAAGTAAAGTGTTACCCCATTTTTATTCTAGATTATTCCTTTAAGAGGCTATTGGCAGAGACTATAATGAGGAGACACAGCACTCAAAGAATCTCCCATAGAAATGTATGGGGTTAGTCTGTAACACAAACATGGCAGTCGTCTACACATATTTCGCCCCTTCCGCCACCAAAAGTTGACATGTGAATACATCGTGCCAATCATGTGGTATGTTGTAAATACATTGTACCAATTATGTGTTGTGATCTCGCAGCTGAAGTGAAGTTGGTGTGTTGAGATTCATGAAGCATTGTGCACGCCCAGTTCTACCCGAAATAGATGCCCGAAAGTGACCAAAAAGTGTTGCAATATGGCCGCCGAGTGGAGGGACTTGCCTAAAAGGATTTTGCTATTGGTTCCCCAGTGGTGACACAACTGCAAAAGCTCTCTCACCTAAGTCACAGAAGTACAGCAATTACCTGACTTGGAAAGCAGCCATTTACGTTCCTGTATTGTTCCATTACATGTCCATGCTATGGGCACAAACCACTCGTAACTGAAATCAGAAATGACCAGTGTTATGGTGTACGGTACGGTAGATAGGAAACCTTTTAGGAGACAAGCAAAGTCTAGAGCTGCTCTACCCCCAGGTCTGATGAGTCATGGGATCAGTATGAATCTTACTTGTAGATGGAGGATCTCTCCACCACTGATTCAGGATTAGCCAGGAAGTGTTTTTGGCTGATGGTTCCTGTTGAGGTATTTATGGTGACGACTGGAAAGCCCATCTGGAGGACCCAAGGGTTCATGATCTGTGAGATGGTGCCTGGAAGTTTCAGAGTAAGAGTACGGTCCACCTCCTTTTGGAAACAGGGAGTAAACAGTGAGTAAACTGGGTTCAATGAAGCTCCTTTTATTTTTGTCTAAATGTGTCATTGGATATTAAGCTTGTAGACAGCTCACAGCTTGTAGATGTTTCCAAAGGTCTGTGGTCATTGTGTTTTGGTATGCGAATGCATGGAGGTAGTTCTGTGAAAAGAAGTTTTTTTTTCACTGTCACTGAATGCACTTCATGCAAAAGAGTGATACCACACAGGTAAATATGTCTGAATTATACATGACGGTTCACAAAATGTAATATAGGATATAGCATAAGTCAATTATTTATTTTAATGACAGTTTTATTCAAGGCAACTTATAGCCACCAAACGAGGGGGTCAGTGCAGCTGCTCAATGACACAACAGTGGCAACTGGCAGTAGTCATGACTACCATCACCGACACCCTAATTATTTAGAGTAGGCTAGTCTTAAATTTGGGCACCAAAGACTGAAATGTAACATCATGTTCAGTAGGCTTTAATGTTAAACTTAATTTGGCATCATAATAAAGGTAGTTTAATATATTTTTATATAAAAGCTAGTTTATATATTTTCAGACTTACACTCAGACCCTTGGAAAAGACTGCCTCTGTCAGGAACTCTGAAAACATCTTCAGCACATGAGCACCCTGCCATACAATACACACATGCACACTTTAAATTGGCTGAGTTAGCATTACGTCAGATACATGCAGCCTCTCTACTAAGAGCACTAAAGTCAGTATAGTGGGTATTACACAGTCTCACAAAAAAAACATAATGTGTATTGGCTGGTTGATTGTCATTTTCTTTATTTATGCCATTAAAAAATATAATTTGCATAACAAAGTAGGAATGGACATTTTACAGGTTAATCTTACTAGAAGTTTAAGGCAGCATTGTGTGGGGTTGTAGATGTAGGGGATGTAGCCTCAGTGCCTACCTTATTATAGGTGATGGTGTTAAAAAGCTGCCTTATCTCTGTTGGAGTGTTGATCTCTTCCTCAGGGTAGGCAAGAGGGACTGAGTCGGCTTTAGCATCCATCAAGAACGCCCTTTGAATATCATTCCAGAGCATTGTGTCTCTCTGTCAAGTATTAACAAGAAAACAATCATTGACTGCATTCAGCTTAGGTCTTACTGCAGAACATTACATCTTTATGCTTACCATGCGTAGGATTATGCAATCAAAGTGTGATCATCCAACGCACCAGTTCATCATCATTTGGCTCAGCCACGGCAGCAACCAGACGGGAGATGTAGGTGGCAAAGCCTTCGTTCAGCCACACGTCATTCCACCATTTCATTGTAACCAGGTTCCCAAACCACTGCAAACATATGACGTGAAGTATAGCCATTAATGTCCACATGTGTGTGCCTGGATACAACTGAAGGACTGACCTTCAGAAACAGAGCTCTGTGTGAAATATGGCTGGAGTTCTCCTTTAACGCCTTTGTGCTCTCCCTTACTCAAAATGTTGATTGACAGCTTAGCTACATAATACGAGTCCCAAGTGCCTGGTATTTATCCCCTCAAAGCTACCACAATGGACTTATAATGTGTAATGACCCATTTATAAAGGCTGCTACGCACAAAAAAGTTGAATGGGGCCGCTGAACTGTGCATCTTTCACCGCCAACGTCGGGATTTATAAAATATTCTATGCAGGAAAAGATGCGCATTTCTAAGCATCCATCGACCATCCGTAAAGCTTACGCAAAGTTTTTCAGGCATGTAAATAAGCAACATATAATGGGGAAATCCCAAAATAAAACTCAGAATACATAAAAAAGACTTCAACATTTCATTATGTTATTACTTTTGCAATCACCATCATTCATTCATATCGCAGACTGAGGTTTGTAGCCAAGGCTGCAGCCAAATAGGTCTACACTAAACTGCAAACGTTTTCAGTAAATCACGTTTAGTAAGATATTGATATTGATACGGTATAGCCAATAAAATGATCGGTATGAATGTCATATTCATGAATCGTTTAGCATTAACCTTTAATGGGATATTGTGGGACGACCATGGGAGTAAGTAAGGTGCTCGTGCACGCACGCACAATTCAACGCAGGTTAGTATTTATAAGCAGCTGTCTGCGTAAAGTTGTGTGCCTTACGGTTTTATAAATCTGAATATTTTTGTGCGTACGCAGATTGCAAGGTTTGGGCATATGCATTGTTTTAGGATGGAATCTATGCTCAGTTTTATAAATGAGGCCCCTGGGGAACCATGGTGCCCCACACCTATACCATTTACATTTATTCATGTAGCTTTAATCGAAAGCGACTTACATATATGTCAATTATATTACGAGGGCCATTGTCCTCGGAGCTTGGGGTTAAATGCCTTGCTAAAGGGCACAAAGGTGGAAGTCAGGAATAGAACCCATAACTTTTCAGGCTACTGCATGCAAGCCCCTTAACCACTACACTACCACCGCCCATCCTTACCATGTGACCCAGCTCATGGGCTATGAGCTGAACCGCCGCTTGTCGTATGTACGCTGTCTGAGAGGACAGAAGGTCTGGCTCTCTGTACGTTACCAGGCCCCAGTTCTCCATCGCCGTAGCAGCCATATGTGTCACAGCTATCTGGTCTGGAACAGAGCAGACAGACAAAAACATGCAGATGGACAAACATACTGTTACTGTCTTTTTCTGTGTTTCGTGTGGGACTAACAACAAGACACAGTAAGAGAGGTCAGATATTAATATCTCTAGCAAGTTTTGAAGAAGCAGTGGCAACTCTGCCACTCTCTTACCATCTGTGTCTGCATATCTCAGTTGTCAAATCTCACAGATATCTTCTCTATGTCATCCTTCATCTTACTTGATTGACTAAAGTGTCTTTCACCTAGCTTGGTGTGTTACCTTCTTTTAAATATAATACAATTTAACATTCCTGACCCACAGCCTACAGTACGTCATCTGTTGAGTTCAAAGTCGCACCTGATTTTTTGAGGGGATATGTGACATTGTAGTATCTCTCCAAATACTCCAGAATGGAAGCTGCCTTCTCCAGGGCATAGTCGCCCTGCCCTTCAGCGATGGCCTGTCGGCGGGCCCATACACGGACCTATAGGTAGAACATGACTGTTATGCACGTCTTACAGTAGTCAAATGTTTTGAACAGCTGTAAAGTGAGGTTGTTGGAAAGTGGATGTTGTGGAAGATGTGAAAGAAGAAATGAAAGTGAATTGAATAAATTAACAGCAATTAAATAAACAAAGTCTATATACAATTTCTGAAAGTCGAAATGAAAAGACACACTGATTTAAAATGATTTTGATTTGATTTGACATAAAGCAGCATTCTTTCTGTTGTTGAAAGGGAAGAGTAAGTAACACCGGAACTAAACAGAGGTGTGTGCACTGGCTGAATTAGCACAACTTTTATGCATTTCTTTCACATCAACTGCAGTCATATTTACTGTGTCACTCGGAAGGAATCAGTTCACATGGTTAGGCACTTGTAATGGCATCTTGAACATGTTAAGAGGCTAAAAGCACGTTTAAATCCTGCCCTGATCCAGCCGCCTGGGTGCAAACTCTAGCAGGAGCATAACTCAGTGTATTTCTCGCTACTGACCTTTTCTCGCTACTGACAACACTCTGTCATCACAAACAACAGAGCTGTGTTGAAATCGACCAGAGTTCTCCTGTAATTGACATCAGGACATCATGACATCAAGAAAAGCCTAAAACTTGCTGTACTGTATGTCCTACCAAGCCTTCTTGTATTGCATTGATATCTATTCGATAAACTATTGACTAAAACACAAGTTCGTAAGAAAGAAAACAACTAACTGATAAAGTTGCAGTAGATAGGAAAATGGATAGGTTGTGGCATTTAGCCACTCTGGACCCTACAGAGAAGTTATATGCCCAAAGAGGGCACAGCGAGTCAGAGGACGACATTACCAAGACTTTTGCTCCTGCTGGAGTCCTGATGGAGTCGTATTCACAAACAACAAAGGCCAGCAGGTAGGTGGACATTATCGGCGTCGGTTCAAATGTGGTTACAGACACCTCCACTCCGCCCATAGTGGTATTAACAGACCCTAATGATGAGACCAAGTGCGGTAGAGACAGAGACAATATTCAGTGATCTTAAGGAATCAGACAGCCCAAATATTTGTATCACAGTTTTATTTAATTTGTAATACGAAACAAACAACAAAAAAAGTTTCTGTTTCGCATCAAGCTCCATGTGATGCAGTAGGTATAAGACTTACAGTTATTGATTGATGTAAGATGTGCTATGGCTTGCCAAACTCACCAATCGCCATGCTGTTGGACAAGGCTACAGTGTTGCGATTGTGGATGAGAGTCATGTAAAAGATAGCTTTCAAAGCTGGCTCGTCAAAGCAGGGAAAGGCTTTCCTAGCATCTGTGGCCTCCATCTGGGTTGTGGCAAGAACTCTAGAGCCCAATTACATATCTGTTATGTGACAAACATACATAGCATATAACAGTGAATTGTAGCCTATGTGTTGAGAATACAGGTGACTTGAGGTCAAATCTGTGGCTATTGTAGAAGTGGATTGTGGTCTTAATGCTACATTCAGTTGAAGATTAAAAATGTTTGCTTTACTTACTTCAACTCTGATCCTTCATAGTATTCACTCCTGTAAAATCCTTCCAGGTCATCGGCAAGTTCACCAGTGAAGCTGGAGTAGAGTTGGTAAGACTTTCCTGGCTCTAGTTTGTTGTTGAGCTGGATGACCAGGTACTCTGTTGTCTCCTGGAGCCATGTGGTCTTGATAGTTGGTGCAACTGCACCACCAAGTCCAGTTAGAGTTGCGTGATGCCCGCTGGACTTGATCAAGTTGAGTTTGTTGGAGTGAATGAGGATCAGGTCTGTCTCCTTCACGCACTCAAAGTCCACAGTCGAGTGACCAGTGAAGACGTACAAGCTGTGCTCGTTCTTTGTCAGCTGAGGCCACATGGTGACATTGTATTTGCGCGGCTTGAGGGTGTCCGGCAGCCGGTACTGGTCCCAGGGCCTGTTTGGGGCCTCATGTTGGGCGTAGAGCACAGACAGGGTGATGATGGTGGCCACCGCAGTGGCCCCGAGCACCAGCCCCAGCACTGCCACAGTCTTCCTGACGCGGGGCCCTCTCACCATGGTCATTGCTGTCAGTAGCAAGCACAGTAAATACGGCTGCTGTCTTTTATATGCTCAGACATCGAAACTAGGGCTCGACTTATTTCCTTATTTTTATGTAGGTGTTTCATAGATGAATCTGTCCAGAAAGAGGATGTGGAACCATCTTAGAGTGCTTGCAAAAGTAAAATATTTGCAATGTTGCATACTGTTTTCTGAGAAACTACTTAAATGAAATGCAGAACCAGGAAGAATGACGGTCATATCTGTTTAACACATTCACTTCAATGCTGCATAAGCGTAAACGTCTGGGTTACATTATGTAACCTCGGTTCTCTTAGCAGGGACCAGATCTAACACATGGGACGTGACGTAGGCACGGATCCAATCGAAGAAATGTTCACTCATGCTGAGAAGGCGTCAGTCAATCCCTGAGCCCGCCCCCAGGGCTACAAATATTTATGACGGACGCCGCCTTCGCCTCTTGCAATACTGAGCGCAGATGCTCAGGAAGACACTGTAAACGCTACGTTGTGTTAGATCTAGTCCCTGCTAAGGGAACCGAGGTTTCATATGTAACCCAGACATTCCTTATCGCAGAGACTGCGATCTAACACATGGGACCGTATTCCCTCACGCGTGGATTACAGTGGAGACCAAGAGCACTAACCCACAGGGCTAGCCCTCCTAGCATGCCTGGCGAGATTATTATACACAGTGTGGTTCGCTTATGCACGGTGTGAGATATCTCTCTTTTTTTTTTTTTTTTTTTACAGGGCTCCAGGTGACTTTTGAGTCCCCGCCCCCAATACTCCCTGTAAAAAACTAGGCCCAGACTCCTGTAGGATAGTACAATAGCTTCAACAATCCAACGCGATAGACTTGGTTTGGTCAAAGCTCTGCCTTTAGCCTGCGAGCCAAAGCACACAAACAGCTGATCTGACTGTCTGAAGCCCTTTGTGCGCTCCATGTAAAACCGGATGGCCCGCACTGGGCACAGTTTACTCATCTGCTCGTCTTCCGCTGATGCAAAGGGGGGCGGTGAGAAAGCTGAATGCTCAATCACCTGATTACGGAAAGGTGTCGTGATCACCTTGGGTGTATAAGCAGCATTGGGGTAAAATCACCCTATCCCCATCCCTAGGGTGCAAAATCACCCTATCCCCATCCCCAGAGAACTGAAGACGTAAAGGGCTGATAGACAGGGCTTGCATGTCACTCACACACTTTGCTGACACCAGCGCCAGTAGGAGCGCTGCTTTTAATGAAACACATTTTATGTCCACTTCTCCCAGGGGCTCAAAGGGAGGCCCTATAAGTGCACGCAAGACCACCAACAGATCCCACCTGGGAACCAGAGATTTATGAGGCACCCTAAGGCGCCTCACACCAGCCATAAAATCGTGATGCCAACGGATGGCTCCCCGGGGTTTTTCCATCAATGCCCATGTGGCATGCGGAAATGGCCGCCAGATAAACCTGAGCGGCTTCGCCCTTATTAAACATCTGCTGTAGAAATTCTAATATGACACCCAGTGCACATGTGATGGGGTCATGCCCCCGTGGGACACACCACCGGTCAAATAAACGCCACTTCACAGTATAGACCCTTTCAACAAGGTAAACAAAAACAATGCTTGAACGTTCTATTTGGGCCCCAATCTACTTCCTCTGCATTAAGATAACATATGGAATGTTAAAACGGAAGCCTTGTGGGGCCAACTATGATGCTGATAATGGAACTCTCTTGAAAGGGTCCATAAAGAGAGCGGGTTGAAGGGGCTCTCGCATTTTGAATCATATTGACCACTGCGTCTGACAGACCTGAGGCTAGCAACCTGCTCCGTTCAGGTGCCAGGCTCTGAGCTGCCACAGTTCTGGGCGGGGATGCCACACAGTCCCGCCTGTGACAGGAGGTCTCTCCTGAGAGGCAGCTCCCAGGGCGGCTGCACCGACATCCTGTTCAAATCTGCAATCCATGGCTTGCTGGGCCAGAAGGATGCTATCAGCAACAGTTCTCTCCTCTCCTCCACAACCTTGTTCAGCACATGTGGAATAAGTGGGAAGGCATAAAGACGCATGTCTGGCCATGGGTGAGCCAATGCGTCCAGCGGGGGATCGTCGCCCCCTAGAGAAAACCACAGCTGACAGTGGGTGTTCTGCCTTGTGGCGAACACCACCTGAGCTTTGTAAAAACGCAGCCATATCTGACCGACCACTTGCGGGTGGAGACGCCAGTCCACCGCTCGAGGATTCCCCCTGGACAACAGGTCCGCACCATAGTTGAGATGGCCCGGAACATGCACCGCTCTGAGAGAGAGGAGGTGTTCCGCAGCCCATAACAGTAAGTGGTTCGCTAGGAGATATAGAGACAGGGAGCGCACACCTCCCTGGCGATTTATATACGCCATGGCCGTTGTGTTGTCTGTCCTGACCAGCACATGGTGACCCCTCAACATGGGAAGAAAATGGCGCAGCACCAGCAAAACCGTCTGTAGCTCTAATACATTTATATGCAATTTGGCCTGTGCAACTGACCAGCACCCGTTCACTGACCTCCCATTGCATAGAGCTCCCCATCCTGTCAATGAGGCATCTGTTGTGACCACCATGCGGTGTGTCACTAAGCCCAGATGGGCCCCGGCACTGAGGAACCGAGGGGACCTCCATATCGCCAGGGCTTTCCTGCATTTCGAGTTCACCACTGCTCTGCGGTGCCTGTCTCTGGTTGGGTTGAGTTTTTGGGACAGGAACTACCTTTGATGCGTAGCAGCCCCAGTGGCAGGGCGACTGCTGCGGACGCTATCCTGCCCAAAACCCTCTGGCAGAGAAGAGAAGTGACCCTCTGACCAAGCCTGAATTGTGCAGCACACAACATTACGGCCTTCCTCCTCTCCTGAGAGAGGGTGGCTGTCATGGTCACAGAGTTCAACACCATGCCCAGATAGCGTGACGTCTGACTGGGTCTGAGAACACTCTTTTTCATGTTGACTGCAAAGCCCAGGCGATGCAGATGTGACAACACTAAGTGGGTCTCCTGCACTGCCAGCTCCTGAGAGCTGCTGCATAGCAGCCAGTCGTTGATGAAATTGAACAGACGCACCCCCTGCAGCCGCAGCGGGCCGATTGCCGCCTCCACACAAGGTACGAGGTGAGAGCGCTAGCCCGAAGAGTAGGCAACAGAATTGGAACGCTGTCCCTCTGAATGCAAACCGCAGAAATTTACGGTGTCTGGGGACAGTAGTAGGCCTCAAGTAGGTCTAGTGTCATAAACCAATCGTTTGGATTTATGAATTGAGTTGGCGGTTGGTCAGCATGCAGAATTTTCTTTTCATGAGGGATTTGTTCAGCACTCTTAAGTCTAAGATTGGCAGAAAATAGCGGCTGTAAAAACCTGCATTCTCTTCCCCCTGTGGGACTACTTGAATCGCATCTTTTAGCAAGAGGGAGACTACCTCCCTCTGCAAAAAGGGGATTTGCTCCTCCGGGACTACAGACTGGATCACCCCGCTGAATTTTGGTGGGGGGCGAGCACACTGCAACGTGTAACCCACTGACACTGTTTTGAGCACCAATGGGGAGACCGTGCATGCGCGCCAGTTTTCTACACAACCTGCTAGGTTGGGCTTCGCACTGAATATGTGGTCGGGGGCTAGCTCATGGCCAATATGTCTGTTTTCAACCTCATCCCCACCCCAGCTTGGGGGAAGGGGGTTGTGATCAGAGGGCAGCTCCTCACATTGTTTAGATAAACATGGGTGACTGGCTGCTGAACTACTAGTGGATGTATAGAGGGGGACATTGCACAAACATGATTTATTTCTGCGCCAACAGGGACAGTGTTTTGAACATGAGTGTGTAGTGCTTGTGTAGACTGGCACAATGTGCTTGACATGTTTTTTGCATGTGAGCAACGGGCTGTCTTTTTTCGCGGTGGGGAGTGAGGTTGTGGCTGTGCAGGCGGTCTGAAGGGATGCCTCTGCCACCCCCTGCGTGCCGGGAACTTCGCCGGTGGGGTTGGAGAGCAAAAACCACTCCCCCTTTTCATGCCCCCTGTCGCTGTCGGCCCTGCTGAGCCACGGGGTTTGGCCTTGCTGCTGTGTGGCATCCAGGCTTGAAAGGCCACACGGCTTTTCTGTTATGCCTCAAACTTCGCAGTCATCATCCCGACTGCGTCCCCAAACACCCCATCCACACTCACAGGGGCATCAAGGAGCGGGGTCTTGTCTCGATCTGAGAGCTGAGCCAGTGAGAGCCACAGCAAGCGCTGTGTCGCTACTGATGCTGCCATTGCGCGCCCCACAGCCTGTGAGGAGCAGCGGGTGAGGCGAAGAGAGAGGTCCGTTGCCCTGCGCAGCTCATCCCCACCCCAGGGCAGATGACAGCTCAGTGAGCAGTTATGCCTGGTATCTCTGCAGCAGTGCCGCTGTGTTGATGGAGCATGCTGCTTGCCCAGCCGCCAGGTAGCCCTTCTCCGCCAAGGCGGCTTGGTGTCTTCACAGCGGGGTGGGGTGGAGGGGCCTACCAGCCCAGGCGCATAGTGGGTGAAGATGGGGACAGGTAGCCCGCTACAGCATCCTCCACCGGTGGGAAGGAGAGGTATCCACACTCGTTCACCTGGTCCAGGTGCATGTAGGCTAAGAAGCCCGGGACTGGAGAGCGGGCTGAGAAGGGGTTGGTCCATGATTTCACCAGCTCCCTATGAATCTCCGGATAGAGGGGAATGGAGCTGGGAGGAGGCACCTTGGGCCCACTGTAGTACTCCCCATCCAGCAGCGAGCTCTCTGTGGTGGGTGAAGTGGGGAAGGGAAGGCCTAGCTTGCTAGCCGCCCTCAGGGCTACCTCGTGTAGCTGTGTGCCCAAAGTTCTGGAAGACACCGGGGGAGATGTTGCCTGCAAGGTAGGCTAACAGGCTTGCCAGCTAACGTTAACTTCTTTAGTTTGATCCAACTCGTGTCACTCAAAGCCAGTGACCAGCGAAAATCCACTCATCGGCTTAAAGCAACACCAAAGAGTTTTCTGTACCTTAAAATAATGTTTCCAAAATCGTTTCAGTGGTTCATCACCTCGAAACAGGGTGAACGGCACTTCTGCATTCGCTTCACGGCCCTCTATCGGCTATAACCACACTATGTAAGTTTGCCAGATCGGGTAACGGATCTGTAGTTCGATGGAATGAGACATAGGAAACTACACATTTGACTTGCATCTGATGTCGCAATACATCATACTTTCATAAAATCATGCAACATATTTTACCTTGTCTGTGGACATTGTTATTTGCAAAGCCGGTGCTGGATAAACAAATAGTGCGTGCGACAGAGGAAAAGTTCTTTGGTGTTGTTTTAAGTAAGTAAGGCTCACAGAGTCGAATAGGAATAGGCTACTCTCGAATCTGAGAGCAAATCTCGAATTTGAGGATGTGATACGAATAGTGAAAAACTTCAATGGATAACTTCGAAGCGAAGTATAGAAAGAGGCGGAGGCGGCGTCCGTCATGATTTTTTGTAGCCCTGGGGGCGGGCTCAGGGATTAACTGACACCTTCTCAGCATATCGACTTGCCATAGGTAGTTAGCTTCAATTAACAACCGGATCTCCTTATATGGACAAAGATGGCCGTTTTGGTTCTTTTTTGTAGGTGAACTTCAGAGGTATATTCGATTCACCCATGTCTCACTTCACCGTTCTGAAGCGAAAACGAGGCAAATGTTGCAATCGCTGTAGCGCTACATTCTATTACACTGTAGGCTACCACGCCCTGTAACGTTACAGTAACGTTGAGGGTTACAATTTGTCAAGGAAGAGAAGAATGGCTTGGACAACAAGCCTTGACTCCTTATCAACATTTGCTATGATGAATGTTGAAAAGTGGACTGATGAGGGGAATCGGATCCCAAGACCAGTGCTTTTAAAAGGATATAGCAATTGGATAAAGGGCTACATCACCGATATTCAAGGTAAGTGAATGATTGGTGTGCTATCTGCTAACGTCAACAGCTTAGCAACGTGAACGCTAACATTAACTTCATAATTGATGTTATTTTGATTTTTCTATGTTTTTTACATGTATGCCTTAAGTATTGTAAAGACACTAAATACTGTAACGTCGGCGCCATTTGTTGTGACAAGGTTACTATAGCTAAACCAAGCTTTTTTCAGTCAGGAGAGACGAGGCAGGCAGTGTTGTGAGGGCCAAGTCGTTTCGTTCAATGATAGGTGTCAATGATAGATATACAGGTATTTGGGTAGAAGTCAAATAAGTGTTCAAGTGCACGTTCATCAGTGATCAATGCATCATGGAGAATGATTAGCCTAATGTTAATGTTATCCAAGAGTTTCAAAGGATTACCAGTTGTAAAGACATCATAATAAATATTTTGGTAGCCATAGCCACATGGGAACATAGGCATAGGCAGGTTCCTGTTGCACCATGTCACCCATTCTCAGAAGTGCTGATATTTCATTTCTGAAGAAAGGGCATGGCAATATGCTCAAGCACACTCATACCAGTGATGAAACATTTGAGACTACTTGACAGATCTGGCTGAATTTACATCTTGAAAAATAATTAATAATACATTTAAAATGAGGAACGTGTTGGGTTAGGGTGGCCATACATCAGGATTTAGGCCTGATAGTCTGGATTTTAAATGCCCTGTCCGGTGCAGCCTCAAGCCGAACACTCATTTGTCCTCCTTTTTGGAGTTGCGTTGGGCTTCTAGAATCTTTGCTCGGACGCAGCAGGCCGCACTTAGATAAAACAGCGGACTGCCTGTCGCAGGAGCTGAGAATGGCAATTTGCACTTTTCCACTTTTCATGCATATGCATTAGGAGGGTCAGTCACAAACACATTAGTGCAGGCATGTCTATGTATTAATAGTTATATAGACTGACATCAATCATTATATGGCTGTATGAATAACTGTTTATAATGTGGTTATGCTTTGTAATACAGCATTTGGTATGGTTACCAAATCATTTTCTTGATATTTTGTGTGTGCACAATTAAAAAAACAAACAAATAAACACGTTCTGGTCAGTATTAAATCTATACAGTGTTTTATTGATCAAAAAATATAGGTACCAAAAGCACATTTACATCTCTACCAAACCATGTTAAATATCTACTTTAGTATCAGATGTGTAAATCTCATAAAGATAACCATTAGCAGGCCACTGCATCATGTCCATAAACCTTCACTGAATGTAAACTTGAACAAATATAAATATCTTACAGATCTCAAAAGTGCTGGTGTCATGGTATATTACAGTTAGGGGTGTCACGATTCTCCAAATCCTCGATTCTACTTTTGTGTTCGAAGTTCGAGATTAAGATATAATTTTGATTGATTTCGATATAAAATCGATTGAAATTATACCCCTAATTATAACCCCTAATTACAGTGTTATCATTTAACATTAAATGATGCAGTGCTTGGCTGCTTCATAAAGCCATTTGTCTAACATCCAACCAATCAACACCGATTAAACTGGTGTTGAGATCTCTCCCAGCCTTTGATGTTGCCGATCTGTACATGTGTTGCTTGTCATTCACGGTTGTCCTGCTGCAGAAGACAACCACTGGTTCACCTTCTTCTTATTCTCCGCTACCCATTTGATGTTGGCTTTCGTCTTCTCTATCGACTGGTCCAGGGCGATGGTGGCCGAGCCGAAGCCAGTCTCAGCGTGTTCTGCCTTGAAGCTGAGCAGCTGTGGTTGGAGGAGAACAAAACAGGGAAGTGACTTGTGATGGCATGTCTGTGGTGCAGAGGAAAGGAAGGACCCCTGAGTATGAAGTCCCCATTACCAACTAATTCAGTTTAAAGATCCAAAATTGTGTTTTCTATTGTTTATTTTGATTTGTGTTCGTTCATCCTCCGCCCATAAAAATAGTTCCTAATCTTAGCCGTGGTGTTTCCCATTGTTTTAGTTGTTCCCATTGATTTAGTGTTATTTAGTATAATTTGTATTTTAGTATATTCTTATCTTCTACTGTCCTTATTGCTTGTTGTGTTTTTTATATTATATACTTTTAATTACTTTTTCTGCTGTTAGTGAATGTTGTGTGTGATGTGTGTATGCTACTGAGACCTTGATTTCCCCTTGTGGATCAATAAAGTATCTATCTATCTATCTATCTATCTATCTATCTATCTATGTGCTTCTGCATACCGTAGGCTAACTTGTATAGCCTATTTAATCGATCGCTGCTCTCTCGATTTCAATTAATGGAATGTTTGCATTGGACAATTCTATACAATACGCGGAATGATTACTAGCTGCAAAACACCAGAGTGGAAATAGATAGATAGATAGATAGATAGATAGATACTGTATTGATCCCTAGGGGAAATTCCAATGTTATACTCATAACACATAAACAACTGCACATGAAGGAAGTGATAGTCAAAGGTACAGTATGTCCATTTACAGAACTGTTGGCCATCAATAAACAGAATGCCTTCTCATTTAGGCCACTTAGGTGCTATCTTCACTTGCTTATAGAATTTAACGCCCTAAATTCCAAACCTTCTAGATGACTACGGGTAGTTCTGGACCATCCAGGTCACTGGCCCTGGAAAAAAACCTCTTTGACCCCTATACCCTGTTATGGTGGCCTGCAGCTGACATACTGTACCTGGTTGAGCTCAAACTCAGTGGAAAATCTCTCTGTGGTCCCAGTGATCAGCCTGGAGAAGGACAGTCCACCACCTCCATAGCTGAGGAATGAGAGACAAACACACCAATGTGAACCACAATCAAAACATGAGCAAGCAAGTAAACATCCACTGTAAGGGACATCAAGACTGCATTTGTTTTGAGAACTTGCTTTTGCATTTGTTTGAGAACTTGATCTATGAAGCTGTGTGTGTTTGTGTGTGTGTGTGTGTGTGTGTGTGTGTGTGTGTACAGTAGCTGTTTGTGTGTATGTGTACAGTAGGTGTTTGTGTGTGTGTAGGTGTGGGTGTGTGAGTGAGGGGGTTACACTGACTTATCCGTGGGGGCAATAAAAGGACCATGTCCTGCCAAACTAAAGGAGCAGACGATAGCGTATTTGAATGCCTCAAGAGCTTGTTCAAAGCCAAGCACTCGATCAGCTCTTCTACTCACTCATTGAAAATGAACTTCCAGTTGGCTCGGATGAAGTCCCAGGCCAGAGGCTGACCAATCACGTTGCCAGCAATGTAGATGATGGAGAAAGTAGCGTCCTGTTTGCGCACCATATTAGGGTCCAGAGAGTACTGGAGGTACCTAGACAACCAATCAAAATCATTTAGTCACTTCTATCAGTTTCAAAGCAACCAATCAAAATGTTGCTTATCGAAGATGAGGTAAGTCTAATTGTAAATTAAAATCAACCAAAGTATCTGTAAGAAATCTACAGTATGTTGTCATATAATCAGCCATGCATCTAGTTCCATTTAAGGTCTTCAATAAAACACATTCTCTTTGACACGCACGCACACACACACACACACACACACACACACACACACACCTGTTGAGCAGCCATGGCACTTTAGTGCAGGAGAGGGCATAGAGCAGTTTGTCGGCCTCAACGGCATTGGACGAGTTCTTAAAGATCTCCCAGGCGAAGTCCCACTCGTCCACACCTCCGGCAGCAATGCCGTTACAGTACACCGTCTGCTTCAGGTTGGGGTGGATGCTAGAGGAACAAACACACACAAGTAAACAAAGTGTCTGTGCTGCTTCAGGGTGGACTGGATCCTAGATGCACAAACAAACAAGTAAACAAGGCATCTATAAACATCAACTGCTTCAGGGTGGACTGGATCCTAGATGCACAAACCGACAAGTAAACTAACATCAGCTGCTTTAGAGTGGGCTGGACCCTAGATGCACAAACAAACAAGTAAACAAGGCATCTATAAACATCAGATGGTTTAGGATGGGCTGGGTTCAAAATACACAAACAAACAAGTAAACAAAGCATCTGCTTTAGGCCTGGTAAGACACCCGGGTGAATTTTCTGTTGCTTGTTAACGTTGTTAACTCTTACAGCTGCAGTCATGAATCAACAGAATGTATAAACAATATTGAACATTAGAGATGCACCGATATGGAATTTTAGGGCCGATAACGATAACCGATATTTATTGGTTTGTTGTGGCCGATACCGATACGATAACCGATAATATTACTCTTGAAAAAAATTTGTGAAAAGTGATTTGGGGAAAGCATTTAATAAGCATAATTTTATTGCAGTAATTTTACCTACCACCAAATGATGGACAGAACCAGAGCCCGTCTACGGAGAGCCTCCCCACTCTCTATTAATCCCATACAAACCGAATTTGGCTGCAGTGGCTACATGGCTACATTTATTGTTTTCACCTATTTAACAACTGAAACCCTCAGAATTTATTTTATTTTTCGCAAAATGAATATGGATTATCAATCAAAAGTGAAATAATCCGGGAGTCATGTCCTTTCGTTTTCTTACAGGTTGGGTCGTTGTTGCCCATAACACGCTAGCATTGATGCTATGCTATGCTATGATCATGCTAATGAATGACGTCATTGACACGTTTTTGAAGGCTTTTTAGAACAATTAAGTGACTTTAAAAAATATAATACTCAACCAAGTGTATTGTCTTTGCCTCCTCTTTCTAATACAATATTCAAATTACTTGAACAAAAAAAAACTAGATGTACCGCAGAGCGGTACAAAATATGACCGCCGCCCAGTCCAGCACATTTTTTCCACAAAAATAAATCATGCTGAAAGGCCTATATGATTCTAACTGTCTCACTAAATTGCATTATCCACACTCAATTCTCACTGGTATCTGCTAGACAACAAGTACCAAAACATGATTAGTTCATAGATTTCACATGTAAAATTAATTTTATACAACCCCACCTCCATCTTGCCTGTTCAAAATTGAATTGTGTGCATGTGTGCATGTACATGTTTATGTTATGTTTGTGTGTGTGTGTGTGTGTGTGTGTGCGTGCTTGTGTGTGTGCCTGCGTATGTGCCTGTGCATGCATGCGTACATATGTCTACTGTGTGAGTATGTGTCATACGTATGATTTCTGTGAATGTATGTGTGTTCGTGTGTATCTGTTTGTGCACATGTGTGCACATGAAATGGGTTAACATGACCCCTGGAGGCAAACATACTGAAATAATTGGTCATCCTAGGTCCTACATTTCTCAAGATATTCACAGAGAACTGTGTCTGCCCTACCCTCCTTTCAGGGGGTCCAGTACAGCGGGGGGGCTACAGATCAAAACGAAAAACGATGGTTCCGTGCTATCCATGTGGGGTTACATGCCCACCAAGTTTTGTGTACCCCGGTCTTTCATTGTCCCGGGAATCCTTATTGGTGTACATAACTAAATGTACACATAAATTATTTTATTGTAAGGCCCCCCATGAACAAAAGTACACAAAACTTTGCATGCATTCGGAGGGTGTCATAATGATCCTACACTTTTAATTTCGTGCAGTTTTGACCATGTCAGCCAGAGATATTGTGAAGAAAACACCTAATTTTTTGCTTTTTCATTTTTAACTAGGTGGCGCTATACATGAAATAAGTGGTAATGGGATGGGTTGACATGCCCCCTTAAGACCAACATACATAAAAAAGGTGGACCTCCTAGGCCCTACGGTTCTTGAGATATTCACAGAAAACTGTCTCCGGCCACCTACAGACCAGTTGGTATATAGTAACATAAATTAATTTATTGTGTGGCCCCCCCATGAACGGAATTCCACGAAACTTGGCGTGCATAGAGAGGGTGTCATAATGATCCTACACTTCCAATTTCGTGCAGTTTTGACTATGTTAGGTCACTACAACACCTAATTTTTACTTTTTTGTGTTTAACTAGGTGGCGCTATACATGAAATGAGTAGTTATAGAATGGGTTGACATGGCCCCTTGAGATCAACATACAAAAAAAAAGTTTTGTGTACCCCGGTCTTTCAGTGTCCCGGGAATCGTTGACGGAAATTTGGGCATGCGAAAAAAAAAAAAAAAAATCTGACTAAACCTATATGACCGCCGCTTCGCTGCGTGGCGGTCATAATTATATCCCGGGAAAAGTGGATTTTGAGGGGTACAGCTCCATAGACCTCCATTCATTCTGGACTCGCCCGCGAGCGCCCCTAGATGCAGTACCACACCGGAAGAGTTCCGAGAGTGAAGGTTCTCCCCTTATTAGACATTCTCTGACAGAACTCATAGTCCTCAATAGTACGGCAGTCAACAACATAACAGTAGCCTAGCCCTAAAGTATGTGTGGCTCCTTTAAGTGAACCTGACGTCAGTGAATTGCGAGTGAGTGGCTAGAGAGTTTGAATGTTTTCATTTAGGACTAAACGCTCATAAACGGCTCAGCTTGGAATAAGCTACAGTATAGCGACCAAATCAGAGTTTGTGAGGGAAACTTAGGTTAGCTTCAACTGCGGGTAACTGAATAAAGCTGCAACTCCTCAGACTGTATGTTATGTCTGTCCACTCTGTTGCGCACAACCTGCTGCAGCAGAAATGAAAGGCGTTAGCCCCGAAGGTTTTAATAACTTATTATGATGACCTGTCTGGAACTGAAGCACGAATGGTTAGCATATTTCTAGGTAATAATACAAAACCCAACCTAAAGTAATGCAAATATAATACTAAAACACAACTTAGAACTAGGCCTACTTATGTACTCGTCCCACTAACGAGTTTGTTTATTTGTTTCCCCGACCAGCGCGGTAAAGTGCAAACACACCAGCACAAGACGGCTCTAGATAGGGCTGAGCTCCGCTCTGTTAAGGTTAAATGGCGGATCATTCACGGGAGGATTTTGAGATGCACAGATTCCCAAATGAACGCATATCCACAGATTTTGTTAGAGTGGTGAAATACATTCACACCGCTGACATTATATTGAGGAAAAAGTATAGCCAACCAAGCTCAAGTAGGCTAGCTCAGTGTAGCCAGACGGACCTTTTACGTGAGCCTAAATTAGGACTTTAAAATATCGGCTCAAATTATCGGCCAGAATTCTGTTATCGGACCGGTAATAATATTTTCATTTTTTCACTTATCGGCTAATAATATATCGGCCGCCGATATATCGTGCATCCCTATTGAACATGTACTGTAAATAGTCTTAATGTAGCTAGAGTAAGTGTTTCAAATGCTTTTGCCTGACGATATCCCGTGAGCCTAAACTCACAGTGTAGTGTAGCCTACTGTATGTTCACACTCATTTTAGATGCCATTATTTTCATTTTCCTGAGATACAAAAGCACAGTAGCCTATACTGGTTAAATGTATGATTTAAGCACCTGCTTGATAACCCTAGTGGAATGTTCACAAAGGCTGTTTTGTTGGTGATGGGGTTGTTTTTGCCCAAAAAAGTTACTTTGATGATTGTTTTGTTTTTGATGGTAAATAGGCTTAGTTGTTGATTGGCCGCTGTGTGAAATCCCCTACCTATAGCACTAGGAGTGTAACCCCTCTCCTGTGTCTATCTGAAATCGGTACAGGGTTCACATTGAACATCAACCTCACTCACAAGTAGTTTTTGGGGTCTTTCATCCACTCCTTGAACCAGGCGAGGGTTAGATCAGAGCAGCCCTCCACTCCAACTTTACAGGCTAGAGAGATGGCAATCACCTGGTTGTACCTGTCAAATGCATAAATGCACAGTTATGAATACAAATTATATTGTTAGGCCATCCGCTTTGCGTTGTCCCTACAGGGCCCCTTAGTAGTTCTAAAATCACACAGCACATTATTTCATCAGGAAGCTTCTCCAACACACATATTGCACACTGCCCTCTCCCAACACACATATTGCACACTGCCCTCTCCCCACACACAGCACACTATCCCATCTCCCCTGTCATCCCCCCAACACACACACCAAGACTCCTGGCAGTTGGGTTAGCCCCTTGAGCCGTGGATCTGCCCAAGGTTTCTTCCTTGGTAAGGTAGTTTTTTCTTGCCCCTGTTGCTCTTGGGTGCTCCTTGTTGGTGCCCCCCACCCAATCCCAATCCTCCCCCACCTTTTTTTATGCAGCCCTTGCCACTTAATCTACTAAACCCCTCTTCTACTGCACTTTTTACCCCCATTAATGCACAAATAGGCTGACACCAGACATAATTTCACTGCATTTCTTACTTCCAGTAACTATATGCATGTGACAATAAACTTCCTTGTATCCTTGTATCCTTGTATCACTGGAACATGTAACAATAACAGTAACATTATAAGTTTGATAACATCTCAGGGCAAGTCTCAACACTTTATTTGACAGTATCAACATAAGAGTGACATGACACTGTCATGACGCATTAACCCTAATCCCAACCCTAACTTGGGTCACTTAGTAACAGAAGCGTTACTGTATGTCATAAACGTTTATGACTTGTTTATGACACGTTCATGACAGTGTCATGTCACTCTTATGTCGATACTGTCAAATAAAGTGTAACCAAATATTATGAATGAATAATTGGGGTATCGACAAAAAATGGAGAAACATCAGGCAGGACCCTTTTTGTAGCAGTGGATATAAAGTAAACAGCATTCAATGTTCTGTGCTCATCTTGAAATAAAACAAAGAAACTGCTTACTGATCAGAGTGTCCAGTGGGGATGCTTGTCCAGTCTGCAGTAATGTTCTTAAAGTGTTCAAAAAGGGGTGTCACTTGTTTTTTCAGATATTTCTGAAAGATGTAGAGGACATTAATAATGTTTAGTCACTTTGTAATAACATGGCTTGTCACTTTGACTTAAATCACCAACTCTTCATCTGATAAGACAAAATAGCAATCTGTTAAGACAGTAGTAGTAATATTAGTAGTAGATAACAGTCTATTAAGTTTTCAGGTCAATTCCACAGAAAAACATAATTTTAAAATCCCTCGACAAACACTAGTTAGTGTCTCCAAACACTAACCTGCATGACCCCGTACACCTCTGTGCGATCAAACATAAGGAAATAGTAATCCAGACTGCGCACAGTGGCCTGCCACGGCAAGTACTCTGTCTCCTTGGACAGGTACTCAGTGGTCTTCAGAGCCAGGACAGTGTCCACAATCTTAGCCCTAAAAGATACAGCACAGTTGGATAATTATTGAAGTTGTTGGTTTGCATTTATGTTGCAGAAAATTAGGCAATAAGAGAGAAGAATGTAGACTACCTGGCAAGATTGAATGCATCATCCACAATTTGTGCCCTGTTGATTACTGGAATAACCTGCATAGGACACCAGCAGTGTGTTAATGCAATACAAACAGCGACACCCACAGAGTACTTCAGTGTCATGGACAACATACACACGCTTACAGGGAGTCTGATGAAATGCAGATGCAGATGAAATATCATAAACTGACCAAATAAATCCATTTTGTATGCTCATATACGTAAACCAGTGCACAGTGATTAGAAATATATAAATATATAAATATTTAGATGTTTATATACAGTACATCTACAACACAAATACTATTATATATACTGTATATACTTTATATAGTATTTATGTGTTGCTCGGTAAACTATAAAACTTTGCTTGTACCCTAGGGTTGGTGTTTAGTTGAGTCAGAAGGCGTTCCCAGTTTGGCAGGTCATAGTTGACCCTGTAGAATCCAGTAACATTGAGGTTTGCAAGGACCCACTCAGTGGTCTTCATTGGTGCATAATCAGCTGCAATTGTGTGAAGTCAATCATTTTATACTGTAGGCTACAGTTTTATAGTATCCATCATATTTGGAATGATAATTAAAGTTGAATGTTATTCGATGAGTAAAAATATTGTGTACATGAATCACATGAACATAAGGACAATGAAAACACAACTAATGTAAATGCACACATGTATTACAAACATAGCAAAAGATTATTTGAAAGCATATATAACAATTAATGTACTTGTCTTGGTGGTAAGCCATTTAGGATCCTGTTGAACTCCATTCTTTGTCCATGTTATGGGCACAAACCACTCATAGCTGAAATAAAAATAAATAAATAAAAAAGTTTGATTTCAGGAAGTCCCCTGGAGCAACATATTAAACAACGGTGACTCCATACCTAGACTTTATAATATGCCGGATGAAATCTTGCTGTATTTTTAGTTTAAAGTTTACTGTTTCATTGTGTTCGTTGTGTGAAATGAGTCTGAGTCAGAATATGTGTCAGGTTGACACCTGATGTGTCATGGGATCAGTAATCTTACTTGTAAATGGACGGTCTGTCAACCACTGACTCAGGGTCAGTCAGGAAGTGCTTCTGGCTGATGGTCCCTGTTGAGGTATCTATAGTGACGACAGGGAAGCCCATCTGGAGGATCCAACGGTTCATGATCTCTTCGATGGTGTACGGGAGTTGCACAAGCGGAGTCTGTTCCACCGCCTTGGGAATGAACAAAATAGGAATCAGTGATAGAAACTACTCCAGACACCTTTGGTGTACCTTTTACATAAAAATGACAAACATCAACATAAAGCCAGAGCATGTGCATGTTAGCTTACGGCTTGTAGATGCTTCCAGAGGTCTGTGTACACTGTGTTGCTATACTTGAACTCATTCAAGTAAGTCTGTGGGGCGAGAGTTTCAAATTCTTAATTGAAGTAGCGTTTAACACATTTTGTGCAATGGTTAAATCATCAAAATACTTGTTACAAAACACTAGGGTTGTATCAGTGAAATGTTCAGATTTGATTAGAAAGAGGACTTCGCTCCAGACTTACACTGAGACCCTTAGAAAAGACAGCCTCCGTCAGAAACTCAGACAGCATCCTCAACACTGACGCACCCTGACACGTAGACACACACACACACACACACACAAACAGAGAGAGCACAGAGAGAGAGAAAGAAAGTTAATCTTGGATACATATCTATTTGCCATATATCCAAACATTCTCTATGTAAACCTTGTGTTTACATGTTTAAAATGCTTTTGCAATGCAATACAACAATATTTATCATGCTAATAAAGCACACTCGAATTGAATTGAATTGAAAGTGAGAGAGAGAGAGAGAGAGAGAGAGAGAGAGAGAGAGAGACAGAGAGGGATTATACCCACCCAGCCATAGCATAAACAAAAGCAGAACAACAAAAGCAGTCTCACAGCTTCTCTATTTCTTCTTTACCACTTGTAGCCACTTTTAAGACGCATGTAAGTGTGCAAGGGTGGGGTACAGTTGGCTTTCAGTAACTATAACCCAATAACTCAGAAAACAGAAGTGGGTGGGTGTGTCTGGTAGCCTGGCCGTTACCATCCTACTTCCGCCCAAAATTTGATTTTGGTCTTGCACGTAGTCTGGCCAACCCACATTATATGGCTCGTGTGTAGCCGAGCCATTCAGCAAACAGTTGAGTGATAACGCAGAACTCGCCTGCCAAGTTGCTTGTAGTCCAGCGAAGCTTGTAGTTCAACAGCATAGCAACAATGGCGACGGAGGAAGAGACGCTAGAAGCTATCCGCAAAGTTGTCTCAACTCTCAAGAGCATCACGCAATTAAAGCAAGAACAAGAGGCTTGTCTTGTCAATTTTATAAATGGCAAGGACGTTGTAGCTCTCCCTCCAACTGGCTTCGGGAAAAGTTTGATTTATCAGATGGTCCCGTTAGTAATGGAGAGACTGGGGAGACCGAATGCTGTGTGTGTGTGTGTGGTAGGTGTAAGAGCCTGAACTCTGGTGCACAGCATACGTCATTACCAAACGTTGCTGATTGGTTAAGGGAACTTGAATGATTTTAAACCTCAAAATAAGCATCCGCCCATTACGGAGACAGATTCCTATTACATTGTGCCAGACTGTATGACAAAGAGAAACGTAGTCACAGGCGGTAAGGACCAGGCTATGTGTCTGGTGCCTCCACAGAGAAATCGGACCAGACGCACGCACCCAGCTGTGGAGATGTGTGGTGGGTAGGAGAGTTCTGCTTTTAAGGTAAAGCGAAGGCAAATCCTCCGCGTCCAAATCCTCCGGTCTCACATTTCATTTATGTTTTCTGAGCTATACAGCAGTGTCTCCAGTGTGAGACTGGTGACACTTCAGTTAAGGGAACACAACTGGTAAGCGGACGCTAACTGGTAAGCGTAAGATTTAGCGGACGCTAAGACTTAGCAGACGCTAGCCAAAGCCTGTACTCTCGAGGTAACATTTTAGTTTAGGAATGTTGATTTAATGTTAGGCATTAATACCATGAGTGCTCAATAAGGTCTGCATTAAGTATAATGGTACATGTAATAAGTCATTAATAATTAGACTAGGAATTTCCTATTCCTAGTCAATAGATCATTTATTATTGGTAATGCCTTAGCAACTGGTCTTGATCAAAGGTTACTGGTACATAGTATGAATGAAAATAGGGAATTTATACACTCCTAATACACAGCTTATTATGTTACTTCTAGTGACAGAATAGTAACATATTAAGACAATGTATTTGAAAGCTATAAAGTATAAAGCTCGTAAAACTGAGACCAGAGGCCAAGAAAGAACAGAAAGAATAGCTGCTGTGCTTTATGTGATGCAGTCAGTATGGTGTCAGTGGTCTATTACTGTAGCTGATGTAGCCATAGCCGTCCTTACTGTAGCTGATTTAGTCAGTAGCCTACCTTACTCTAGGTGATTTAGTCAGTGGCCTACCTTACTGTAGGTGATTTAGTCAGTACCCTACCTTACTCTAGGTGATTTGGTCAGTGGCCCACCTTACTGTAGGTGACTTAGTCAGTGGCCTACCTTACTGTAGGTGATTTAGTCAGTAGCCCACCTTACTCTAGGTGATTTAGTCAGTGGCCTACCTTACTGTAGGTGATTTAGTCAGTGGCCTACCTTACTGTAGGTGACTTAGTCAGTGGCCTACCTTACTGTAGGTGATTTAGTCAGTGGCCTACCTTACTCTAGGTGATTTAGTCAGTGGCCTACCTTACTGTAGGTGATTTAGTCAGTGGCCTACCTTACTCTAGGTGATTTAGTCAGTGGCCTACCTTACTGTAGGTGATTTAGTCAGTAGCCTACCTTACTGTAGGTGATTTAGTCAGTAGCCTACCTTACAGTAGATGATTTAGCAAATGTAGCCATAGTCATCCTTACTATAGGTTATTTAGTCAGTAGCCTACCTTATAGGTGATTTAGCTGATGTAGCCATAGCCTACCTTACTGATTTAGTCAGTAGCTTTACTGTAGGTGATTTAGTCAGTGGCCTACCTTACTGTAGGTGATGGAGTCAAAGAGTTCACTGATTTGGGCTGGCGTGTTGATCTCTTTCTCAGAGTAGGAGAGAGGGTGGGAGGAGGCCAGAGCATCCACGCCAAACACCCCATGGACAGTCAACACAAACAGGTCTCTCTGCAGAGTAGAAACATAGTAATGGAATATGGGGATGATAAATCTGTCACTAACAGAATTCAATATGATTATGTCTTTTTTATAGAGGGTAAAACTAACAGTTTTCTCTGACAGTTTACTTGAAAATAACTAACCAATGGACTTGTTTTAACGAACACCATTACAGAAACTCAGTTCACTGTAATAGCTGTTTCAAGTGTCTATTTTAGTTTTCTAGATGTGAATGCAATAAGTGTGATTAAACATATTGATAACCACAAAGACGTACAACTTTCCAATCTGGCTCAGCCTTGTCAGCTCCCAGAAAGGAGACGTAGGTGGCAAAGCCTTCGTTCAGCCACAGGTCATTCCACCATTTCATTGTAACCAGGTTCCCAAACCACTGCAGACATATGATGTAAACATACACAGTCATTCATATTAACGCAAGTCTGTGAAATGTGTTTCAGCTGCACACAGAGCTGCTGATAAGATTAGATTAATCAGAAGAAAAAAAAAAACAAGAAACATCCTAACAACGTAAGACTACTGTCCAGACCATTGTGGTTAAACTTCTGTGTCTGGAATGAGCAAAGTGACAAATAATAGTGACGTCCCCCTCCTTGCCGCCTCAGTCATTCTTACCATATGAGCCAGCTCATGGGCTATGACTGTAGCCACCCACTCCTTGTCATCGTTGGAGGACATCTTGGGGTCATACAGAAGGGCTGTCTCTCTGTAGGTGATCAGTCCCCAGTTCTCCATGGCCCCTGCACTGAAATCAGGAAGAGCGATCTGATCTTTGAGGTGGGAGAAGGAGAGAGAATGAGACCAGGAGAGTCAGGACAGTATAATGTGAAAGAGAGCTTGACAGATGGGAATATGTTTAGTGACTTTTACATAGTTTCTCTGTTTTTGTAGTATGGTCAGTGGTTCCTGGTGGCAGAGGCATTTAGTCAGTGAGCTGTGTCTCTCTTCTTCTCTGATACATTGGACAACTGAGGTTACAGAAAGTGACCATACGTACAACTTTTTGACCTTTTTCAGCAAACATCACCTCTCTAAGCTCCTCTGTTTCAGCTCTAGTTACCTCACCAGCATCCAGGGAACACCTTCAGCTGGTGTGACCAGTGAACATTCTGAAGAATGTCATGGAATTTTAGAACCTTATAGAATTTCTTGTTAAAAGGTTCCAAAGTCCTGTGGGGTTGGGACATTTTCTGAACCTCTCACCTGATTTCTTCAGTGGATAGGTAGCATTGTAGTATCTCTCAAAGAAGTCCAGGATGGGGCCTGTCTTGTTCAGGGCATAGTCTCCCTGGCCCTCAGCAATGGCCTGTGGACGAGCCCAGATGCGGATCTGCGAGTGGAAAAGTGTTATGCTAATTACTGTTAATTACATGTAGGCTTCTGTTTTTTACAATTTTTTAGTTACATTTTTTTTTTAATGCATTTGATCTGGCAGGGAATGATCTTGATATCTTGAAAATGATCCAAAGTTTGAACTAATGCTAAAATGTCAATGTATTTAGTATTTTTTTGACACTTTTAGCTACATCTCTTGATAAGCCCATGTTCACAGTCTACCAGAGCTTAGTCTAATATGACTTTCTTTGTCAGGAAGGAAGGCATGACTGGATGAATGCAATGCCTCAGGTTATAAAACTGCAGTACACAGACAAGCTGGTAGGTGGAAGCATTTAGCCACTTTGGAGCCTGGAGTGTCATTTGACATCATTAACCCCAAGAGGGCAGAGGGAGATAGGGAAAAGGACATTACCAAGACTTCTGCTGCTGCTGGAGTCCTGATGAAGTCAAATTCACAAACAACAAAGGCCAGCAGGTAGGTGGACATTATCGGCGTCGGTTCAAATGTGGTTACAGACACCTCCACTTCTTCCATTGTTGTGTTGACAGTAGCTAATGAACAACAACAACAACAACAACAACAACAACAACAACAACAACAACAACGTTACATTTATAGCATGAAAGTGGACAACACATAGAGACACAGTGAAGAAATGTCCTGTAGTTTCAAACAACAGCTCTTTATGTGGTTTTGTTTAAGGCCAAAATGTCATGTGACAGCTGAGTGATTCATATTGCAGCTCAGTGAAGACAAATCTGCTCAGATATGGATACATTGTATCAAATATAAAATGTGGACTGATATATTTTCGTCCACTGTACTTTAAACTGCATTAAGCAACACAGCTACCATAAACATGCACAAGCTATCGCTGGATCTTTCACTGGTTCAGTAATCTCTAACTACCATTGACCATTTCAACATGGTCAAGGTAACACCAGAGCAACAGATAAGGTGACTCCTGCCCTGAGGTCTTTTCAGTGTAGTGCACGTTCAATATGGACCCTTTCAGGAGAGTTCCATTATCAACATCATAGTTGGCCCCACAAGGCTTCCGTTTTAACATTCCATATGTTATCTTAATGCAGAGGAAGTAGATTGGGGCCCAAATAGAACGTTCAAGCATTGTTTTTGTTTTTATTGTTGAAAGGGTCCATAAGCAAAGTAGTGATGAGTATGAGTAGCTACAGTATACCTGGTGGGAGTTTATCAAGAAATAACCTTGGTTAACGCAGATTTATCAAAGATATTCATTTAATTTATTTGAATGTCTCTTATTGGCATGACATGTGTAGAGTACTAACATAGAGCAACATAGAGCTATGCAAGGGCATTGTCACAAAAAATAATTCTGGGGTGCATCAAGCTTCATGCGAACATGAGATGATTTCTGGTCTGTTGTTGCCATTCATTTTTCAAATTCTTTTAGGTTTAAGACTTGTTATTGATTGAATTACCATAAAGCTGTGGCTTGACAAACTCACCAATCTCCATGCCGTTGAAGAGGGCTACAGTTTTGCGATCGTGGATGAGAGTCATGTAAAAGATAGCTTTCAAGGCCGGCTCGTCAAAGCAGGGAAAGGCTTTCCTAGCATCAGTCGGTTGCATCTGAGTTGTGGCAATAACTCTGAAACATTCATTTTATTTCAGTTTGTATCAGTTTTGAGACACACGTTATCTAGAGCAACTGCAGCTCTTTCTCACTTGTGATTCAAACTGGAGAATTTATTTTCACTTTACCACTGTCATTCCATAAAAGATGATTTTGGTCTTTTAAGATCCAGATTTATATGTACTTTTTTTTACTAATTGTTGGCCCCTCGGCATTATATCTGTTCAATAACTCGGTATACCTCAAAATACCAATGCAATTTTACTTACTTCAACTCTGTTCCCTCATAGTATTCACTCCTGTAAAATCCTCCCAGGTCATCAGCAAGTTCCCCAGTGAAGCTGGTGTAGAGTTGGTAAGACTTTCCTGGCTCTAGTTTGCTGTTGAGCTGGATGACCAGGTACTCTGTTGTCTCCTGGAGCCATGTGGTCTTGATAGTTGGTGCAACTGCACCACCAAGTCCAGTTAGAGTTGCGTGATGCCCGCTGGACTTGGTCAAGTTGAGTTTGTTGGAGTGAATGAGGATCAGGTCTGTCTCCTTCACGCACTCAAAGTCCACAGTAGAGTGTCCAGTGAAGCTGTACAAGCCATCTGCATTCTTTGTCAAGTGAGGCCACAGGGTGATGTTGTATTCGTATGGCTTAAGAGTGTCTGGTAGCCGGTACTGGTCCCAGAGCTCGCTAGACGGTGTCGGCGTGGTGGTGGAAGCGGGCGTGGTGGTGGCCTCCACTGTTGGCTCAGCGTTCTTAGCCAACTCCTGGGAGTAGACCACAGCGAGGCCAATGATGGATGCAACAGATGCAGCCCCCAGTACGATCCCCACCACCACCACCGTCTGACTGAATTGGAACACTTTCCCCATGGCTGTCAGAAGTGGGAGTGAACCGGACCGCAAGCAACTCTGGGTCTTTTGTACCTTTTTTTCGCCCCCCCCCCCTTTTTTGTTTTCCCAGCAGCCATTGTGGTTAATTTTTGACAATGTTTCCCAGGATTAGCTCAGCCTCGTGTGTCTTCTTGGCCATGGAAAACAACAGATAAGGGACTGCTGAGTACTCTGTATCTATCTGTATATATGTCTACGTCACGGGCTGCCCACGGGAACCTAAGGTTCAGGGATAGCCACAGGAATGAGTGTGTTCATATAGATGCTGGATAAGAGCTTGTGGAGTAATCTTTATCTAACAAACCTGCCGCAGAAAACAGACGGAGGTTGAACACACCTGTAACATAACCCTGATGTAATTTTAGGCTGCAAGTTTAATTTTGTAATCTTCTTTGTTTGGGGCCACACTGTATATAATGTGTTAATACTGTATATATCAATATCCACTGAATATCATATTACAGTACCCTGGAAACTCCAGAGTTCTCGCAAGAGCACAATTTGAATTGTCTCTGCGAGAAACTCTGGCAATAATGATGCACGTTACTTTTGCCACTTGTATCGCGGGGAGCCAATCACATTGGTGTATCTGATATACAGTAGGCGGGCCAGAGGCGAGCTAAACAGGTGACAGTCGTATTGTTATCCAATTGCGTTGAAGTCCGGAATCAGTCAGTAAACATTGGTCGTATTGTGTTATCCAATTGCGTGCAGTGAGATTTTCAAATGCACGCTTGGTGTTGCCCCTCGAGTTGGGCCATTACATTATTTGTGGCTAGAACCTTAATCTTTCTAGATTACCAGGGTCTGGAATCTTCAGGCTAATATTACAGTATGAGGCAGAGTGAAACTTCTGAGGGAAAGGGTAAAAATTGAATAACACACAATCGAAAATCACCGAAATCATTCAGAGTAAACATGGTCTAGTGTGGTCCAATTGCGTGCAGTGAGATTTTTAAATGCATGCTTGTTGCCGCCCCTCGAGTTGGGCCATTACATTGTTCTTTGCCAGACCCTTAATCTTTCTAGATTATCAGGGTCTGGATTTTCCAGGCTAGTCTACTCATATTTGTAGTGTTGAATGTCATTTACCACTTAAAGAACATTAATAACAGCTGTGCTTACCCTCTTACGCAATAAGACAAACAGCGTCTACAGAATTTAATTTCTAAAGAACCAGGAACCACACCATTGCACCATCAGGGACAATCACTGGCCCTGCTGACTACCCAGATTCTGACCACAGCCAGCATTAGTCTTTGCCGGTGGCCTGTGTGTGTGTGTGTGTGTTGAACTGAGGTTGTGCTTCCATCATGTGGCCATGGGTGTTTTGTATGCATGTGTGTGTGTGTTGAACTGTGTTGAACTCTTATACAGTAATGTGGCCATGGGTGTGTTTCTATTAAATATGGAAAAGTACTGTGGATATCACTGCACCAGCCACCAACTGGTTTGTCAGTGCAAGGACCAGTAAGCTTCTATTTGGGGTGGTTTTGGTGTATATTTCAAATAATGCCAAATATTCTCTTCCAACTTTACTCAATTTCTGCTTGAGTCTTATCAACTAAATTAGATATCAGGTAGTTCTATTGTCAAGTTGTACAGTTTCAACTGAAGCTCTTCAGCAAATCAGTGTAGAGTGAATCATAAACCACAATAAAGTATACTACACTGTTCTATAGTGGCCCAAAAGCAATGAAGCAACAAAGGTTTTTATTGTACAGATAACTGGTAAAAGGAAATGAACATATTTTATTGGTATTTAAAAATGATTTTTAGTATCTTGTTTATGTCAGGAGAGTCCTTGTTCAGGTTAGTTTCTGGCCCAGAATATGATGAAATGAGACTGACTTGTCTGTGAATCCATCTTGTATAGTGTATGGAGAAAGGCATAAATATGTTTATTCAACAATACTGCAAAATACCTCTGTTTACAAAAGTCTTTACAAAAGTATTTGTTATATTCTAATCATCAAGGTTTTGCCTTTCTATTATATTGATTTACAATACAACTAAGAGTAAAAATAAAAAGTAAACCATTCAAGCAATCTATTCAGTAACAATTAAGGATAAGGATAGCACTTGGCTAGAATACTTGGCTTGGTCTAGTACTGCTAGGAGTTATTTAAAATTTCAGAAGTACAACAACAAGCCGCAGCATATGATAAAGCAGGTTTTGGAAAGTTATATGGTGATGAAGCCAGTGACTAAAGCACAGCCTTGCTGATTAGATAAGGAGCTGGAGCTCAGATACCATATGAGCTCCGCCACACAGATCCATCCACTCACACACACAGCGGTTCATTTAATCATTGACATTCATCCAGTTATTCCACTCAAACACACAGCGGTTCATTCAGTCATTCACATTCATCCAGTTATTACAATGCATTCACTCATCCAGATTCATTCAGTTATTCCTCTCTCCCACATTGAAATGATCAGGTCATTCACCTCAGTATTCCAGATCCATCCAGTCATTCCCTTAAGCCATCTCAATTCACCCTGTCATTCCACTACAGCCATCCCAGGGTCATCTATGTTTCCGTTATGAATTCAAATATGTTTCAGCCATTCAAATTCATTCAGTCAATCAGATTCATCCATGCATATGTGCTAGTCAACAAGGTTCATCCGTTCACTCTACCCAGGGTTTTTTTTTCTTCTAGAAAGTGGTACTGTTTCTACACCACGTGGTCATTCAAGTCCATTCTCTCCTCTGAGCGTTCCCTCTCTTGAGAACCACTCTTGGACCTGCTCCAGGTTCTCTGCAACCCATCTGATGTTGTCCTCTGTTCTCTGGATGGCCTTCTCCACCGCCCTCACCGCAGAGTCAAGTCCAGCCTGGGACAGGACCTTTCTGAAGCTCTGCAACTGAACGAGAAGAATGGCTCTCATAAATTATTTTTTTTTTTATTTGTTAAAGTATTATTATGACTGCCGCTAGTGAAGCTAGCGAAGCGGTCATATAGGGATTGTCAATTTTTTTTTTTTTTCCTCGTCATCTACTTCCTGAATTTTTGGTCAACGATACCCGGGACACCGAACCACCGGGGCACATGAAAGTTGGTGGGTATGTAGCCCCACTAGACTTTTACGGAAAAATTTCGTTTCGTCCCCGGGGGCCACTCTCCCCCCATGCTGGGCCCCCCGAACCTCAAAAAAAGCAGTTTTTCCTAAATAACTACCTGAACCGTGGCACTGAGGATGAAGAATCTTTTATGGTATGTTGGTCTCAAGGGCCCACATCAACCTGGCCCATAATCACTCATTTGTGATTTGCACCCCCCCGGTAAAAATGAAAATGAATATTATTCTGCTTTAATCGCCCCTATCTTCAGTTAAGATGTTCAGAACTGCACCAAATTTTATGTGTATGATTGACCTGGCATTCTCTGGGGGTATGCCAAGTTTCGTAGAATTTAATCCATGGGGGGTCTAAAAAAAATTAGGTTATGTGTACATTTAGTGACTGTACACTCATTGGCCTGTAGATGGCGGTGCACACATATACACATGCACACACACACAGGCACCCACATACTATCGGTATTAGAACAGCCGATACATAATAACAAATTCAGTAGGATTAAAAGAAAGCCAAAATAAATATTCATCATCATCATCATGGCTGCATTTCCAGTATTGGCGATAAGTAGTCGCTTTTGTCCACTAGATGGCGATCGTTGCAGTGAGACGTAATTTTGTTGGAAGTTAAAAGTGGGTTGGAAAAACAATGGACGCTTCCTACAAGGAGTGTAGTTTACCGCAGAGAACGTCTAAGGATAGGATGATGTTCACATGAAATGTGATGTCTTATGTAGAAGAAGTATAAGTATATATACTTTTTTGATCCCGTGAGGGAAATTTAGTCTCTGCATTTAACCCAATCAGTTGAAATACAAACAGCACACAGTGAACACACAGTGAGGTGAAGCACACACTAATCCCGGCGCAGTGAGCTGCCTGCTACAACGGCGGCGCTCGGGGAGCAGTGAGGGGTTAGGGGCCTTGCTCAAGGGCACTTCAGCCGCGGCCCACTGGTCGGGGCTCGAACCGGCAACCCTCCGGTTACAAGTCCAGAGTGCTAACCAGTGGGCCACGGCTGCCCCTAAAAATTAACGGGAGACGGCGTGACAGCGGTGGTCACGTCGTGACTGTGATGAACTGCCCTACTTGTGATTGTTTAGAGATTTTAAAGGTTTTATAACAATGCTACATCTTCTTTGGCTATTCTACAATCTATTCACCTTTTCAGCACCAGTAGGCTACTTTCTGTGCAGCAGCACACACACACTCAGGCATGCCAAAAAAGCATACACAAAAGTTTCAAGAGTGGGGGATGGAGTAAAATATGGAGACAAATTGAAGTGTGATTTATTTTCGCAGAACGGATGTACAGGACTGAGCAGCGGTCATATTTTGTACCGCTATGTGGTACATCTAGTTTCTTGTGTTTTTAGTTTCTTTCTTTCTATGGATATGAGGACAGTGAAGAGTGACAGGAAGCGACCCGGGAGAGAGAGACAGGATGAGACCGGAGAGAGAGACAGGATGGGACCAGAGAGAGAGACGGGGTGGGAACGGAGAGAGAGACAGGATGGGAACAGAGAGAGAGACAGGATGAGACCGGAGAGAGAGACGGGGTGGGAAAGGACAGAGAGACAGGATGGGACCAGAGACAGAGACGGGGTGAGACCGGAGAGAGAGACAGGATGGGAACAGAGAGAGACAGGGTGGGACCAGAGAGAGAACTAGGGAGGCCAGGTCGTTTGACTTGAGGAGAATAGTGTAAACCATTCAAGTCGTACTAATTAATTCTTCTAATGTACTAAGGATTCTTCTGCGGAAGAGATCTGTTCAAATCAAATGGGCCAAGGAGAATGTTCTTCTTACCAGCAAAGGTTTTATTTCACAAATTATGTTTTCATATGGAAAATGGATGCAGGTTATAATGCAACATGGTTATTTCTGTGCTGATTGTTATCAGGAGAAAGACTACAAGGTTGGTATATGTTTCCCCCGCATTACTCTCTTATCAATACTAATCAAACTCTTTTTTGAGGAGAACGACTCTCCCTATCGTCCTCCGATGGGCCGCCTCTGATAGAGGCACATATCAATGGTTACAGTAATTTGCGTTTCAACCTCATTATGCTACAGAAAAGCAAAGCAGCTGTGGTAGGCCTGTGACAGGGTGGAACAAGAGAGCACAGGCTTGCAGTGTGATCATCTGCGTAATGATGATGCCAGATGGACAAAAGTGTTTTCAGTTCCTCTCTTTAGTTCCTCTGCTTAAATGGCTACTTCACGTGCATCCTCTAGTCATATAGGTTTGCAACTTTTGGTAAACAACTTTTGGTATTATACACCAAGATTATGCAGAAAAGACATGCAGCTTGGCTGTGACACACTTACCTCATCAACCTTCTCTTTGGAGGAGAATCTCTTTGTGACTTTGAGAATAAGATCTGCTAGTTCATTTGACTCTGGACCATAACTGTTGAAAAATTATGTTGTGCAAGTAGTTAGTTATGCAACATATCATTAGTTTTGACTTACTGCAAGTACCACTTTTCTTTTACTATGTCAAGAGGAACAATGTAGATGTGTGCCTACTGTCCATTATACAGTTGCTATGATTACTTTTATATGTCCTTGTACATATAAAACATAGTAACACACATAATACTTTTATATTGTTCTTGGTGCAAGGGCCATGTGTCAAAATCTTGTAATATAATATTGTAAAGGATGACTTAAATGTTTGGCAGATGTCATGATTGGATAAACAATGTCAGCTGTAAACCTCAGAGAGTCAGCGCAGAGCCTCAGAGCAGAGAGTCAGCCTTGCCTGTAACTGATGTCATCCCATTTTGTTACTACAAAGTTCCAAGCGACAGGTTCGCCCACCACATTACTGGCAACGTATGATGTGGTCTCAGCTATGTCCAGCATCTGGTTCTTATTCGGATCCATCATGTATCGAACGTACCTTGAGGAGAGAATGCAGAAAACTTTGGCTGAATCAGTGTATGTATGTGTAAAAGGATCTTGCTTTACACTGATGCAGTCATCTTGTGTAACCAGAGCTGACTTGTGTTAGATTGCACTGAAATCCCTTTCATACAAGGCTGGATTTTAAAATCTGTCTTGACGGAAAAAAACAAAAACAAACAGAAAACATTCACAGCTGCTTAATTTTTCAATGCCACTTATTTCTGTACCTTTGTGACTAAAAGAAATTACAAATGCTGACAATACATTTTCAAGTCAAGCCCAAATCCCCTCAGAGTTGTCAACGAACCCAGCCGATGTCACAGAGATAGCCTGTTTGGACGAACAGTGACCCGAACCCACTTGGACAGAACTATTCCGGTGTCAATATGTCAGTGTCCAATTAGAGAGCAGACACAGCTGTGTTAAGTAGGCAATGACACACACTCAAATGAATCAGCCCAGGGTAGCATTGATGACCTTTTTTCCAGATGTTGGATCATTCCACCATCGTTACATAAATACCATGTGTTGTGTTGACCAGCCAAGAGTACGGTCATAGCCGCTAGAGGCAATGGTGAATGCACGAGAGAAAAGAGCTGTCTGACTCCACTCTCTTCCACTGGTGTCAGTATGGATCAAAGATTCTAGAACACAGCTCTGTTCTAGAATCTTTGGTATGGATCTACTCATGCGGGTGACCCTTTCAAGAGAGTTCCATTATCAGCATCATAGTTGGCCCCACAAGACTTCCTTTTTAACATTCCATATGTTATCTTAATGCAGAGGAAGTAGATTGGGGCCCAAATAGAACGTTCAAGCATTGTTTTTGTTTTTATTGTTGAAAAGGTCCATTGTGATTACGTAGCCTAGCGGTAGCAAGCTGGTATGTAGCTGCACAGTATGTACATTTAGTAAACCTCCCTCCTGACACCTTAACAAACCGTGCTGGCGAGAGAGCAAGCACCCTGGGGTTTTAGCTTGATTGCTAGCGTGCGCGGCTCCCGATCCCGAAGTGCTGTGAGTTGTGGGTTGAAGCCCGGGCAAGTGCAGGGCTGAGCTGCACAGTAAAGACAACGGACGCTACGTCTACATCACTGAGGGTGGAAGCCGAAGGGTGAATTCCTGTCCGAACCTGTGCAGCAGCCTGGGCACACGGGTACAAGCGAGGGAGCTGCGCATGTCGCTGTGGGCATGCTCAGTGGCATCGGCTCTGAGGTTGAACTCCTGCCAACCGAAGTCCCACTCTCGGCGGCCACCCTCAGACAGAGCTGCACAGTACACCTTCTGCTTCAGGTGGGGAGGGATCCTGTGCACACAACAGTGATGGATAGAGCCAAAACCAAAACAGAACCATCAGCTCATTACTTGCAAACTGTTCAATGAACTCATTCAAGCTATTTCATTCGTTACCATAGCCCCAAACTCTACAAAAGTAACAATTTCCCCCTAATGTTTTCTTATGCCTCATATCTTTCTTTGCGTTGCATGCCTAAAGGTTGTATAAGCGATGACGGGGTAACGTCACTTCTGTTGATGTTCAAACCAAACAGAGAGCTAGCTCGCTACTCCCTCCCCCTCTGTCCCGTGCAATTGAAACTCTCTTAAACGCGCATCTCGTCAGTGATTGGAACACTATTTAATTTGGTTTTGAGTGGTTGGTACCACTGTTGCGGTCTATTGTTTTTGTGTACAGATCTCGGAGCCTAGACTGCCTACAGAGACGCGTTTTTTTGACGGCCTGCTTATAGGGCGGCCAGCTAGCGGATCGTGAGGAAAGATTGGATGAATTTGATCATTTATGTTTGGGCCTGCAATCACTGATACAACCTTTAAAGAAAACAATCGGTAACACTTTACTTGACAGTATTGACATGAACCCTAATCCTAACCTCTAACCCTAATCCTAATCCTATTGTAATCCTAACCCTAAACCTTTTTGTACTTGTTTTCTGTTTCTTACTTAATGTCAGGATATAGCACTTTTTTAGTCTTTGGTGTCCTTGTGTATTCTTTATAGTACTGGTATTTATTTCCTTCTTTCTCTATGTGTGTTTTATCTATTTTGAGTGTCTTTTATCACTTTATATACTTGTTCTATTTATATTGCACATTTGCACTTTAGCACTTTTGATGACTACACAATTTTAGCACTTTTTTTACCTGTACTAAGTGCCTGTACCCAGTAGGCACTTTTAGACTATTTTAGAACCCTGATATTAAGTATTTTTAGGCAATTTTTACCTTAATGAGCTTTTTTTCAAAATATTAATATTTTAACTAGTTATTACCTATTTATTACCTATTTATTTCCATTTACATTTTAGATAACTTCCTTAAATATAGTTAATGTAAGACCATGGAATTTTATAATATATTTTAACATGCTTTTACATATAGGAGAAGCTAAAGGGTATGGTACCAATAGGCCAGTGCACAGAAAGAACATCAGACCACTTTTAAACCTTATTCTTCCCTTTACCTAACCCTAATTTGTTATGACAAAAATCAAATGACACTTGTTTATGACACGTTCATGACAGTGTCATGTCACTCTTATGTCGATACTGTCAAGTAAAGTGTAACAACACAATCTAGGATATTAAATAATGTGATGGTCCAGCAAGAACAGCATGTCGAATGGCTCTCACTCTGCACGTCTTCACCCTGGGGTTAACTGGATGTGTGTGTTATTGCTTACGGGTTAATGTCTGGGTTGCTCATCCACTCTCCATACCAGGCTGTGACTAACTGCCTGCACTCCTCCAGTCCCACCTCACATGCCAGGGAGATCACATTGGCCTGGGTATATCTGTCCACCGGGGAAGCAATGCAGCAGGATGATGGCAGAATGTCTTTGCAGTAACAACATTGGTTTAAAATAATAAAAAAAAAATAGCATTATTTACTTGTCTGTATGTTTTGATGGTATGTCTGTCCAGTTTGAAGTAATATTCTTAAAGTGTCTGAAGAGTGGCTGGACCTGTTTTTTAAGATACACCTAAAAGGGACATACATACTTCCTGTTGAACTCAATAATCTCAAAGAACTGGTTTGCTATTGTCATAGCAGCTATCTGATTAGAAATTACATCTGAAATGTCTCTGTTGTGATTGTGAGTTTATTAATTATCAATGTTTTGATATGCATTCTGTCAAAAATAGAATAAAAATAAATAAAACTTATATTATATTAATACTTATATATACAGATAGCTGTCTTCATTTACTTCTTTCTTTCTTTCTTTCTTTTTTTCTTTCTCAGCCTACCCAACTCACCTGCATGGGGGAGTACACAGCACTGCGCTGGAACATGTGGAAAAAGTACTCCAGGTTGTCCAGGGCTGCCTCCCAGGGTAAGAGCTCTCTCTCCCTCCTCAGGTACTTAGTCGTCCTCAGAGCCAAGGTTGTGCTGATCACCTTTGCCCTTCAATTTCATAAAGAGTATGAATAAAAAACTAGAAATGCAATTCCAAGGAATTACCAGTGCATGAAAATTCAAAAGTTGTGATGTAAAATATCATGTATAGTTAAAATAGATAATACAAAAGATGGTTACTACGGTGATGCTAGGATAGACATGGTGGTTGCATAGCTTAATAAAAGTTGATAGTTTAAAAGTAGACCGTTGAATGTAGATAGTTTAAAAGTTGTTGATAGACAGCTAGTTTAATAGATAGATGGTTTAATGGTAGTTTAAAAGTAGACCGTTTAAAAGTTGAATGTATAGTTTAAAAATTGTTGATAGACAGCTAGTTTAATAGATAGATAGTTTAATGATAGTTTAAGAGTAGACTGTTTAAAAGTTGAATGTAAATAGTTTAAAAGTTGTTGATAGACAGCTAGTTTAATAGATAGATAGTTAGGCGAGACACTACAGGTGAATAGGGTAAAATTTTAAAATAATAGACATCACAATGAAACTTCATCAGTTGATTACTTACACAAGTATGAACAAAAAATGTATTACAAGTTTTTGAGATTCGAATGTTTAATTATGCAAATTAGGCATCATCTCATTAACTAGCTAATCATTTTTAGCAGTTATGCTAACTATGCTAACTAGCATGCTAACTATGCTAAACATGTTACTTAGCTAACTTAGCTAATCATTTTTAGCAGCTTTGCTAAAAATGCTAACTAGCATGCTAACATGTTAAATATGCTAACCACGTTACTTAGTTAACTTAGCTAATCATTTTTAGCAGTTTTGCTAAAAATGTTAGCGATGCTAACATGCTAACTAGCTACAGTGGGTAGGAGTAATAGTTGATGACAAGTAACAGTTACAATGGCTGAACAGTTAAAAAGTTAAGTAGTTTAAAGGGTTAAATTGTTTAACAGTGAAATATTGTAGTGAGGACTTTTATTTTGAAACAGTGGTTGGCAGAGGAAGCAGTTGAACAGGATGTGTAGTCTTAATAGGGCCAGTTTGTATGCTTAAAGTGCGTATGTCAGGTTAAAAAACATTTTTGACAAATGAAGGGACATGAAGCAAGATAATAGTGAGTAGTGATTTTTCTTGAAAAATCAACTTTAAATACAATAGAACAATATTTACAGTTATTTTTATAACTGAATTTATGAACATTCCAGGAAACATTCCAGACAAAGATCCTTGATTACTAGCAAGATAGAGCAACGTAATTCGTTACTATGGGAGCAAAACGGGACAGTTCCGGTCTGCATAAGTGGGAGTGTCACCCTACGTCACTAAATAAACTTTCTCTCTTAATAAGCAATAACAACAGATAAACATAATTGTGTTCACAGTATTATTGTCCATAATCATGTATGATACCAATGAATCATTCTTAAGGACATGATATGAATAATTTAATTAGTCATGTGAACCTGGGCTGATCAGACTTCGCTCACTGCCATGCACAACTGACAGACCGAGAAAGTAATTTGTCCCCAGGGCCATTGAACTGTTCAATGCCTCACTTAAGGGAAGAGGAGAGATAGACTTCTCTGCATAGTCTGTCTGCCTCTTCACCCCCTCCATGTTTGGATACTGTCTGTCCACTAGCCACTTTTTACCACTGTCTTTATGCCTCACTGTTTTGCGTGCTATATTAGCACATTAGCACATATGCATACCCCTCCATGCCACAGCCGAACTGTGGCCACACTTATTCATTTTCTTTAAATAGTTAAATATATAGATATATAGACTTTACTTTATTTCTGCATTGTTGCACTGTTGGACTTATTCATTTGCACTATCACCATGACCACTATCACCATTGCACTACCACCATGACACTCATTCACACAGAGCACCTTACCATACCTTACTATGCACAGAGAATCACAGGCTCAGTCTCTGCCTCAGTCATTGCAAGTGCCTCTGATTGATTAATCACCACTATGTGGATACTGTTTTTAGAATTGATTTAGATTAAGTGTTAGTATAATTTGTATTTTAGTATATTTAGCATATTCTTTATCTTCTACTGTCCTTATTGCTTAGTTGTGTTTTTATATTATATACTTTAATTACTCTTTCTGCTGTTAAAGAATGTGTTTGTGTTGTCTGTATGCTGCTGAGACCTTGAATTTCCCCTGGGGATCAATAAAGTATCTATCTATCTATCTATCTATCTATCTATCTATCTATCTATCTATCTATCTAATGTTAGCTATAGACAGACTATTAATTTGCTTACTGATTCTACTTAACTTGTTGTATATGAAAGCCTATGTGATGGCAAATGACACAACTGCCATTTTGAAGCCATGATACATACTAATAGTGACCCGATCCTACTCCCCTAATCAATCTCTCACTGATGATTTGATGGCCATGATTTACCTAAATTTTGTCCCTTTGTCCCTGCCAGTCAGGCCCATGCTTATGAACCACTGGTATGTCATAGAGAACATTTTTGGCCTTATCAGTGTAAAAGAAAATGCAGTTAAAACCCATTCTCCCCTATGCTCAACTTTGCTGGACTCCCTCTTATGAGGTCATCACTGTGTCTGGAATGTTCATAAATTCAGTTATAAAAATAGCTGTAAATATTGTTCTACTGTATTTAAAGTTGATTTTTCAAGAAAAATCACTACTCACCACTATCTTGCTTCATGTCCCTTCATTTGTCAAAAATGTGTTTTAACCTGACATACACACTTTAAAGCCTGTGGCCTGAACACCTGCCATAGGATTCTAATTGCTTAATGGCCATATTATGATGTCACAATCGGCAATGTTAAATCTATGGGGATTTTTAAAAAGTTTTTCTTTAATAGTTTAAAAAGTATAAAAGTTTCAAAGTTGAAAAGACATAGCAGCTTGGTCCGTTTGAATACCTACGTTACAAAGTTTGAATGAAGTTTCTAAGTTAAACTGTTCAAGAGAAATTGCGTACGGAAAAAGTGGTAAGCGGAATAATAATAAGAAGTTGCCTAGGAAGAACAGTACAGTGCATTTTCATGCACTGTAAAAATACTATCACTGAAAATCATATTATATAAATATAATAAACATTCATTTTATATTTGTCCTCAACTGATATAACAGTCTGAAAACTCGCCGGATTTCTCCTTTAAGTGTCTGTGAGCAGACTCTCAAGTAGATTGTTATCAGTTATTCTATTTCAAATCTTCTTTATTGAGGAATTATCTGTATTCATACATTTTTCAAAACATCTTCAAGTTTGAATGCAGAGAAAGACAAACAAAATACACACAAAATAAATAACAAGACAAATATCACATCCCACATCCCACCCCGACCCACCCCTCCTGGGACTTCCCGATATGTAATGGCACTGAGACAGTTATCAGTTATTCTACTAACAGCTAAAACTTACATACGTCAGTAACAGCAATGACTGTCATAGTAGTAGTAGTACAGAGAGACTGAAGAATACCTTGCCAGGTTAAAGGCATCATCAATAATCCGAGCTCGGCTCACTGCTGGGATCTCCTGTATTGCATGTGTGAGACACAGAGGGCGTGCGTGATTTATAGGGCATCCCAAGTGGAACAGTTTCACCTGGCAATGCCCTACACGGCGTGGTTGGCTCACCTCATGGTTGGCACCGAGCTGGGTGATGAGACGGTGCCAGTTCTCCAGGTCGTAGTTGACCCGGAAGTACCCAGACATGTTGAGGTTGGCCAGCACCCACTCTCTATCCGTTTTCATGGCTTCACACACGTCTGTACAGGTTTGAGCACAAATTAATCTGTTACACTCTTAAAACGAATGTGTTGAAAACAACACATCTCTGTGTCCAGATAGGCACACACATTTTAAGAGTGTGCATTGAAATATTTGCAGAAACTGAAAAGTGGCCCTTCAAATATTAAAAAACAGACATGCCATTGGAGAAATCCTCATGGGTAGTTTTGCTATACCTGATTTATGTATGAGCCAGACTTTATTCTGCTCTATGCCACTCTTCATCCATGTTATAGGAACAATCCACTCATACCTTAAACAGATTAGAAGCTGTGTTATCTTCAGTGTTATCATTCCCCCACAGCTCAGTAGGGCATTAAAA